>NW_024542276.1:0-26633 GCF_016758785.1 Suillus bovinus
AATGAAACAAAAGCGGCCATGGACAGCTTCGACGACACAGGAATAATGGCTTTGATATGTCGCCATGACATTCCCCTCTTCTTTGCCAAACATCGACACTCCAGGCGAACAGCAAAATATGCCGTCGCCCTTATTGATCACCTTTTTACTTATTACCTCGAAGCGCAACGGTTGTCACTCTGTATGACGTGGGGTGTGTTCTCTCACGATCATTGAGTCAGGTGAGTCAATTCCGTGATTCTTCGAACCTCGTTGCTGATCCGTTTAAGTACAACATACTTCCCGAAGCTGTAACGAAGCGCCCTGCGATTCGCAACCACGGCCATGCATGCCTACGGGCATGAATGGTCGTGCCAACTTGTTTACAACCCACGAATATGCGAAGGCCTTGGCCTTTCAGACGGAGAAGGCACTGAGAGGCTATGGTCCAGGTTTATCCGCTTGATAGGTATCCAGCGCTCTTCATCAGTGAGTATTCTCAAATTTTCGTTTCATTTCTACTGATGTTCGGTTTTCTATAGAGACAGCGTCGGTTATGGCTTCTTGACCGACAGGCTGCCGCTATTGGTCTTGAGATGCGTGCTGACCTTGGAGATTGGATCCGGCGTCGACTTAAACGAGGGATTGACAACAAGGGACAGCTGCACAGACCACACTGGATGAGTGTGATGCAACAGTTGAAGATCTGCGACATCAATGGGCTCTGCAGCGACAGTCACAATTATCCATTCGCGCTCGTTCGTTCAATTTCCTTTTCATCGTCCATCTCTCACTGTATTCTACAGACGCCCCTGCTCGGCTCAAAAAAGAGCTGGAAACTGTGTTTGCCCTACAGGGTGACCTCGATGCATCTGAGAAGGCACTTCAAGCAACGAGCGATGTGATTTCAAAGGGAAATGTATCCCGATGCACACTTGACGCGATTGAGAGCCTGGAACGAAGTCACCAACGCCTCATGGACAAGGTTGACGTCTTATATGCTTCCCTCAACATTCATGACAAATTCCCTGAGCTGGAAGGGATCAACATCGAATTCGTTCGCACACTTCTCTTGGCACGGGACCTGAAGATCAACATCCGGAAGTGTGCAATTGGGAGCTTCTTCGAGTGGGACAAACTCGATCGTGCTGTCGGCGGCACACAACAAGCATTAGGTAGGTGGATAGACTCGCTCGGTAACGCATGTTCACACTTTGCAGGGACCAAACTTCACCAGCAGACCCGAAAGGCCATCTCAAAGCGACAACCAGCCTTGCTGGCTGCACTACGTAAATTCAATGGATACTGCGAGCGCCTTGAAGAACTGTATGAACCAGGTTGTGGTATTCCTCTCCCGACACCTCTCCCTACCAAGCTGAATGAACTCCGCAACGATCAAACATTGATGGAGGACATTTGGATTACGCCTTCGGCGGGTGAGGTTCCTAGTTGGCTAGATGATCAGGATGTCCGTGATGGGATACGCGCGATGTTAAAGCGTGACAGATGCATTGAGGAACAGTGACGGCTTGGGCTAGAAGCTGACAACCTTTGCAGGTGGTTTGGCGATGAACTGGCTGCAATAGAACTTGCTCTGCAGTTGCCTGAGAGTATGTACTATTGTCGATATCCATCTTTAATACATGCACTAATTACTTCACAGATATCAGATTTTCTATCTTACTACGCCAGCGGCGGGGACATCTCCAACATCTTCAAATTCGTTGGTCTAACCCACTTGCATCATCATTACGGTTTGAATCCCGTGCAAAACATGCTGAATCGTTAGCGATGCGGATCTCGGGCACCTCCCAAGAAACTGCGCTTCGCTGGATTCCTCAAACATTGATATCATGCGCCACTCTCCTGGAGGAGGAGGAAGTGGAAGTGGAAGTGGAAGTGGAGGAGGAGGGCAAAGAGGATCCAGAGGTTATCGCTACATCATTCAATCATCCTCCACCCGAACACTTTGCCCTTGGTGACGTCATGAACATTGACACTCCTGACAGCGAAGGTGAAGAGGATATCGATATCCCAACTGAGCCTTGTGCTCTCATCACCTGGCATACTCCCGAGGTAAGCAATCTTTCATTAGCAGATGTTCGCGTGTTCATGGTTTATTTAGCGAGTTGTTGTTGACCCAGTACCACCAATGAATGACACTACTGTCGTTGTCCCTGGGATCATCAGAACCAGGGTGCGTCCCGCCCGTGATGCATTCCCACAGCAAGTTTTTGAACCAAAGGACATCGGGATCCTCGCATCGCCCACTGCACTGCTGAACGATACCCTCATCAACGGTTGTGCAGCGTTGCTTTATTCCGAGTCTCTACAAGTTTCTCCCGCTGTCGAACAGTATGCGATTTTGTCCACTCACGACCTCCCCTGCATTCGGTACAATGCATCAGACGACAGGCTTTGGCGCAACATATCATGGACGGGTTATTGGGCCAAGGACGTGTGGATCATACCGATTCATAGACCCTCGATTGTCGGTCATTGGGTGCTGTGCATTGTGCACCTCCAGAGCAAGGAGATTCACCTATTTGATAGCTTTGCCGAGCAACGACCTTGGAAGAGCGATGTCAAAGTGAGCACCATTTATAGTCCCTCTTTTGTCGTTCATCCAGACTCAACACGTCTAGGATATTATGAAATTGATCGTTCGACTTTTCAACATCGCTCGGCAACATGATCGTGCGTTCAGAGTCAACATCGACTTTGACGGTTGGATTGCACGTCCGCTAATAGTAAGTACGTCGTAAATCGGACATGTACATGTGTTCTGATTCAATCTCAGACAACGGCTGTTCAGACCAATGGCTATGACTGCGGCGTGTGGGTGCTTGCGATGATTGCAGCAACATTGCGTGGATGCCACTCTACGGCTTTGAAGGAAGATAATATGCCTGCATTTCGTCACTACCTTCGTACACTTGTATTATCAATCCCTGCATTCTGATTGTGTAGCTAAATGTATGGATTGAGTCCGCTCAACATCTTCTGAACCTCGGTGTGATAGAGATAAATCGTGCGCGCATGCCATTGCAAGAGGCATCGAGCCATCTTGATGTGTCTATCACAGTCCTTTGCATCAGAGATATAGTCTTGTAATACGTACCACTGTCCCAGCAGCGTGCCAATAGCCTCTTTCAACTCTGTACATAGACCATTCATTCCTCCTGCAGTGTACTTCTGTGCACGTTGTTGCAACTGTTCCTTCTCCAAGCGTGAGTTACGGCCGTGCATGACCTGCACCAGGTTTTCTGTGAAGCGAGCCTCTGCAGCAGTATCAGATGGATGAGGTGTAGCGTAGGGTGGATTAATGTCCCATTGTGGGAGCTCCGATTCATCCAGATTATCTGCACTTTGAGAAGCACAACGATATAGATAACTGTCTGGAAGGGATGTGGTTGCAAGATTGATGAGAGCTTGAGGCAAGGGTGGGAGCTGAGATGATACTGGGGATGGCTTTGACGAGCCTTTGCGGCTGTGTTCTTTGGCGTAGTTCTGTGAACGTCGAAGTCAGCGAGCAGCTATTCCCCTACCGACAACAATGTTGAGATCAAGAATGATGACTATGTACTGTACTATAACGACGTACCTCTTGGACTGTGTGTAGTTCGCCTTCTGTTTGTGTAATGCAGCAGATTTCTCTGTGAGGGTGAGATATTTAGCTTTTCGACCCATAAAGACAGTAGAGAGGTGCAAAGAGTGTATTGGAAGTACATACAATTAGTCTAGTTATTCAAATGGTTGAGTCTACTTGGCTCGAATGCTGGGAGATCTTGGTATCACTAGAACCGGCAAACACTGAGGAATTCAAAAATCATTATCCGGAACGTCTGCATGAAGACCACAGTGGTTGGGACATGTTTTCTATTAGTCGCGAACTGTATCTGAGCACCTATTGGCTGATTACTTAAAGTTGTGTGTGGCAACCTCCGAGGCTCCGCCCCCAATGTGGCAACCTTATGTCAAACAACCTCCTGCGCTTGTCCTGCGCCCCCAAGTGCTCCAGCGCCTCCCACTAAGGTGGAGGATCCCTCAATATTCAGCAACTTTGATGGCCTCTCAAGCCTTCCAAGAGGAGAGTGGTGTCTTGTCATACAGGTAAGTACTCTCAAGCCTTCCAGGAGGAGAGCGGCGTCTTGTCTTGGGATTGATTGCCCTCCCTGCAGTGTCCAAGGCAGTGGGATAAAAGTGGGGACAACGAATCGAAGCTTCTCTTTCCACTCTCTCCTTACCAGACGGGGGACAACGAATCGAAGCTTCTTGTTTCTCTCTCCTTACCAGACGCTTCTCTTTTCTCTCTCTCCTTACCAGACGCTTCACCATTCTACCCATGATTTTGCAAGTCCATTAGAGTTAAGGCTGGGTTATGGTATATCTAAAACAGCCATATTGCGCAAATATGCACATGTCAGATTTGCGCAAAATTGACCCCTCATATTGCGCAAATATGCACATGTCAGATTTGCGCAAAATTGACCCCTCATATTGCGCAAATATACAAATGTCAGATTTGCGCAAAATTGACCCTTCATATTGCGCAAATATACAAATGTCAGATTTGCGCAAAATTGACCCTTCATATTGCGCAAATATACAAATGTCAGATTTGCGTGAAATGGACCCCTCATATTGCGCAAATATACAAATGTCAGATTTGCGCACAATTGACCCCTCATATTGCGCAAATATACAAATGTCAGATTTGCGTGAAATGGACCCTTCATATTGCGCAAATATACAAATGTCAGATTTGCGTGAAATGGACCCCTCATATTGCGCAAATATGCAAATGTCAGATTTGCGTGAAATGGACCCCCCATATTGCGCAAAAATACAAATGTCAGATTTGCGCACAATTGACCCCTCATATTGCGCAAATATACAAATGTCAGATTTGCGTGACATGGACCCTTCATATTGCGCAAATATGCAAATGTCAGATTTGCGTGAAATGGACCCCCCCATATTGCGCAAATATGCACATGTCAGATTTGCGCAAAATTGACCCCCCATATTGCGCAAATATGCACATGTCAGATTTGCGCAAAATTGACCCCCCATATTGCGCAAATATGCAAATGTCAGATTTGCGTGAAATGGACCCCCCATATTGCGCAAATATGCACATGTCAGATTTGCGTGAAATGGACCCCCCATATTGCGCAAATATGCACATGTCAGATTTGCGTGAAATGGACCCCCCATATTGCGCAAATATGCACATGTCAGATTTGCGTGAAATGGACCCCCCATATTGCGCAAATATGCACATGTCAGATTTGCGTGAAATGGACCCCTCATATTGCGCAAATATGCACATGTCAGATTTGCGTGAAATCAACCCCTATGTTGCACAAATATACAAATGTCAGACTTTTTGAAATCAACCTCTCATATTTTGCAAAAATACAAATGTCAGATTTGCACAAAATTGACCCCTCATATTGCGCAAATATGCACATGTCAGATTTGCGTGAAATCAACCCCTATGTTGCACAAATATACAAATGTCAGATTTGTGCAAACTTGACCCCTCATATTGCGCAAATATGCAAGTGTCAGATTTGCGCAAAATCGACCCCTCATATTGCGCAAAAATACAAATGTCAGATTTCCATGAAATTGACCCCTCATATTGCGCAAATATGCAAATGTCAGATTTGCGTGAAATCAACCCCTATGTTGCACAAATATACAAATGTCAGACTTTTTAAAATCAACCTCTCATATTTTGCAATTTGGAATTAGAATGGAGTCACTGGAATCAGTTCAGACATGGTGTGATATATGAGTGTATTATTATGTAAGCTTGCTATTGTGATATGAGTCAAACTGGTATCCTACAGTGAGGTCTTGAGATTTGGTTAGAATTAAAACTAGTGCAAGTCAAGAGGTGTGCATAAGGAAAATCCTACACATAGAGCTTGATATTACTAAGCTTGTAAACCTTAATATACAGCCATCCAAAGTTTCAAAAACACAAGTTCTGAGTTTCTCGATAGTGGCCTAAGAGTCTGTTCGGACATCATTTTCGCCAACCAACTTTGAAATTCCAACGTAGCCCATACAAGACCAAATAGTCCGAGACCAAAAATAATGTCGCGCTGATCATGCTGATACAATATGATAGTGGTCGCTGAGCCTATTGTACAACACAATGCATCCTAACGACCTCAATGCCAAATTTGATCTACTAGACCCACTAGACAAAGATGATGTCGACATCGAAGACAGTGCGGATGAAGATTCCAATTGTGCTGATGCGGTAGACTCCGACCGACTGGACATAAATGAGCTGCACTGGATAGACAAGATGTTCCATGGTGCTGCTCGTGTAGCAATGGCTATTGCTGATGCTGCTGGGCAGGTACTCCAAGGTCACTCGCAAACTCACTACAACAAGCAACCCTATTATACTTCAGCCTTGTCTGTAATGGCATGGGTCAACGAACTCCTCGCACGACATCCAGACCACATACGATGCGAACTTGGCATGCAGCATCATGTATTCTATTGTACTATTGAATATACTTCACGATTCAGGGTGCAGAAATTCAAAACATGTCACACTTGAGGAGCAGCTTGCCATCTTCTTGTATGCATCTGTCACAGGACTCTCTGTTCGCCATCTTGGTGAATGCTTTCAATGCTCCAATGACACAATAGCAAAATATGTTATCCCTTAGTGTCATACATTTGCTTATTGTTTTGAACGTATTTCAAACATATTCTCAACGCATTTTCCTCCCCCCCGATTTATTCATTGTATGTCCAGCTACCCAGCGCAGACAGTCCAATGCCTCTCAAAGTCCTTTGAAACCCGAAATTCTACTCATACTTTGCCAATGCTGCCGGCGCCATAGATGGTACTCATATTGCATGCCACCCTAGTGGCAAGGATCGCGATGCAACTCGCGATCGTAAAGGCAACTTGACTCAAAACTGTCTTATAGCCTGCTTCATTGTCGCTTGGCACTTCTCTGTCTTCTTGACCATACAAATGCCTTTGCTCTACCTTCTCAACCATACAAACACCTCTGCTCCACTTTTCCCTGAGCTTGTTACATAATCATTATCAGACAGTACAAAGTCTTGCTCCGTCTTGCAGTCACCTCAGTATTGTTTCCATGACATACTGAGGTGAGTAGATACTCCTATGTCCATTCTTCTTGAGTACTGATGTATCACACCAGTGTGTTCTCCGCTAGGTACTTATGAATGTCAGTATTGTTTCCACGACATACTGAATGTGTTCTCCACTAGATCTACTAGTGTCTACAGGTTATGAGCCCTGAGCTCTAAAGGATCTCTGACCCACATGTATGCTAACTAATCTCAAATTCATCTAACGGACGAACCCGCATCTATCATTTCTCTACTATGAAAAAATATGATCATATCATCAAGCTCACTGGCTTGGACGTTTACCCGGCATGGCGCAGGACTGTAGAATTGGCCCTAGCCAGTGAAGGAATATGCAACCACTGTAGCAATGGCACTGACCCTGACGATGTCATAGAATTCGCCAGTGTGATGCCCAAGATCGCTACGCCAGGACAGCCTACGAGCACCGAACTTTCTTCCATCAAAGAGTGGGTGCACGTCGAAGATTCACAGAGATGGAAGTCGCCATTTCGGACCCAGAAGCTGTCTGGATGCTCTTACATGGGCTACCTGAAACCCCCCAGTGGGTCGAAGTCTTACTCTTGGGTTATACAAGGCTCCCTCATTCTCCACTTCTGCCAAGTCCATCACTCCCCTACAAGTCTCGTTCGAAGATGTTGCAACAGCATTCGCTGAAGAAGCTAATCGTCAATGTGGACAGCTAAAGATGGCACGCACCGGACCAGGATCAGAATACACCAACGTTGTAACTCCTACCTCGACTGAACGCAAAGTCAACCCCTCCAATGGCGTGTGGATACACAAGCACAAACCCAAGGGGGTGCCTTGTGACAACCCAGCCTGCACTGGACTACTGCAGTCCATGACACACGATCGCGATCACTGCATGCAATCTGGAGGGGGAATGGAAGGAAAAGCACCCTGGAGCAGTCAGCAACGAGGAGGAGGAGGAAAAAGGAAGGATGTCGCAGCTGTGGTAACTGAGGCGAAGCCTATGCCCTCACCGTCCATGTCATCTCCATCCGCTTCCAACACTCCTTCAACACCTTCAGAAATGACCGCTCTCATCATTACAGCACCTAGTCATGACTATGCATCGGACTGTCGGGAATGCATCGAACGGTAAAGGAATGTGTCGGAAGTGTGTCGGGTTGTTGGTCAAATGAGTGTCGGATGTGTCGGAATGTTTCAAAGAAAAAGAGTGGATAGATATTTTGCAATACAATCAAGTACTACTAATATCCAATGACTTCCATCCTACTACTGAGTAGGGAAAAGTAAGTAATGCAATAGGTAGGAAGTACTAGATATTAAATAGTGTCTATGTAGAATTTCAGAGTGCATTAGGCGAAAACAGTGGCGCATGTGTACTGCACCTTTTGTAGATAACATGTAATAACGCTGTCTGTAATATTCAATAATGCGAAAACGAGTAAATATGCATCAGTGGGGATAGATACAACTGGACAGGGCATAGGGAGGACGAGTCCGATGCGAAAATGTCAGGTCCGAAACTTTCGAGTCGGGGTCTGGGTAAGGATCGGGATCGGAATGTCGGGGATGCATCGGACGAATATGAATACTAGTTGACGTGAGTATCAAAAACATGGGTTTTAAGCCCAGCGCCATGACTATCGTTACATTGTGTCAAAGTCTTTCGCTCTGACAATGGAGGTGAATTCCTTAGTGCATCATTCACGCAGGCTCTTGTGTCCGTCGGTATAGAACGTCAGCTGTCCATCCCTTATGCTCACCAACAGAATGGCAAGGCAGAATGGGCAATTCGTACTATTGAGGGACGTCTCTTTGCCATGCTCGAAACTGCAAATCTCCCCCCAACTCTCTGGGGAGAAGCTGTGCTCACAGTCTGTTACCTTTGGAACGGGAAAGAATCCTCCACTCTACCTCCCGGCATCACACCTTACGAAGTTGTAAACAACCAAAAACCAGACTTATCACATCTTCATGTCTGGGGAGCACGTTGCTTCGCACACATACCGATTGAACAGCAGATCAAATTGGGCCCTCACTCTCATATTGCCTACTTCATGGGATATTCAGATGGCACAAAGGGCTATTGCCTTCAGGATGCTGACACTGGTGTATTTATATGGTCAAAACAGAAATAGGTTTCAAACTTTGGAAAAAATATCTTTTCCTGGGCTGGTACATCATTTAGAGGCATCTTCCAGGAATCATATGAACCAAGAATTAAGAAAAACGGCGGTTGGAATATGGAGATATGGTCGAAATACTGACTTTTTTGCCCCTCCACCAAACCGCAATATTGGCGACCTCTATACACCCTGGGACCATCTCCAATCGATTTGTACGACTGAAAAACAGTAGGAACACTATTTTCAGTATCGGCCTTGAGTCAGATTTGAGTGTGGTGCGATATAGGGGGTAGGGGGGGGGAGGAGGACATTCTATATCTCGACAACCTGATTTTTCCTGACATATTGGGCTTTACCATCGTGTTCAGGGACATTGAGAGCCCCCTGGAAAAATGCTTTTGGAGGGCATGCAAGTCATGGGAAGGCTAGAAAAATCGATCTTTGAGGGGGGTATGTGACAAATTCGCACATGTCACTTTGTATGGTCTCAAATCGCTCTGGTATTATTTTCAATCGATTTATATCATTGGAAAACAGTAGGGACACCCTTTTACATACCGGTATTTACATAATAGGAAGATATGTGAGTTTGGGGGGGGAGGAGGACCTTCTGTATCTCGACCACCTGATTTTTTCTGACAATTCGGGCTTGACCATCTTGTTCGCAGCTATCAAGAGCCCCCAGGAAAAATGGATTTGGAGTCATGGCAAGTCATGGGAAGGCCAGAAAAATCGATCTTTGAGGGGGGGTATGAGGTCAACTTACACATTACATTTCATATTGGCCAAAAACACTTTGAACACATCTTCAATCTATTTTTATGATCCAAAAACACTATTCAAATCCTTTTTACATCAGTATATACATGAAATCATGCTTCATGGTGGAGTAGGTAGGGGGAGGGGGTAGCATGACTCTGAAACATGATTTTTTCGGACAAAATAAGCATTTCCATCGCATCCAGGGTGGTTAATAACCTTAGAATCAAGTTTCATTTGAAGCCAGGCAAGTCATATGAAGGCTGAAAAAATCAACCTTTGAGTGAGGCAACAGGACAGGGGCGACCCTGCTTACATAAGCAAATGCGGATAGGTGGGCACACTTGAAGCAAGACACCACATATCAGAGACCTGTTGCTCATAAATGTACATAGATCGATTGTGGTTGTATTTAGTTTGAGATTGAGACATTACAGTCATCAAAAGGCTAAGACAGTCGACCTTTGATTGAGCACCTCAGCATGGCAACCTTACACTCACTCTTCACTCATAACTTTAGAACATGATTTTTTTGAACAAAAGTAGCATTACCATTGGAATCCGATGGTTCAATAACCCCCATTGAGATGTCTATTCGACACAAGGCAAGTCGTACGAAGGCTGAAAAAATCGATCATTGTGAGGCAATAAGACAGGGGCGACCCTGCTTACATAAGCAGATGCGGACACCTGAGCACACTTTCAGCAGACTCCACAGATCAGAGGTCTGATGCTTCTAAATGCACATAGATCTACTGCGTTTGTACCAAGCTTTAGATTCAGATCATGTCTTGAGTCTTCCTAATAGGATTCCTTCTCAGTAGCTGTCCTTGGGTAGACTTTTGCTTGCATTCAGGACTTACTGTGATTCCTCCTATGCAGCCCCTGCAGGTCCAATTACTACAATTTGCATGCAATGGCAATACTTCAGCGTGCGAAGTTGGGAATGAACGTCAGTCAGGTGCTTTAGCGAAGTAGAGGTCAAACTAACACTGTCCTTGGTAGATTTTTGCTTGCATTCAGGACTCACTGTGATTCCTTGGTTTCTTGCTCATTTTCCCCACAGTTTCGATTCCTCTTCTTCACTTCATCAGTCTTCTTCATTTTGAAGTCAGCAGTGCTTGCAGGGCAATCCACTTTAGCTTTGTCATGTGTCATGTGAGACACCTCATCTCTAATGCGCTGATCTAATGCATGGTCAAAGCCAATGCACTTGAGCCTCGCAAGGTACAACTTCTGCAAAGCTTCATGAGTTATCCACTACTGGTAGCGTGAGTTGGGTACACATGTAGTAGAAATGACCCACCTAAAGAAGTAAATTTGAAGGTAAACACCGTGCCAGGATGGTCGTCCCAAACTGGTTTGTAGCTCGTTTGTTCTACCCAGTCCAGCCCCGCAGGCCTGTTGCTCCTCAATGTATATGAATTGATTGTGTTTGTACTAACTTTATATTGAGACATTGAAGTCATCAACTGTGCATACCACCCACCTTGTACATATCTTATATATGACTCATTGCGCCCTGCGCCCTTTCCAATCCACTGGTGCTATCATTACTCATGTTCTGGGTCGATTTTCCACCCACTTTCTCTGTGTCCTTAGATACAAGGGAATTTTCCTTGTTGTTTGCAGTGACTATCTAAGTCTCGCACATTAGTTGTCAGTCCTTCGCCTTAGCATCAGCCAACCTTAGTTGGGGTGTTAACAGTCATCTTGCTTTGTCTTTCTCTCGTCTCGTTCGCTCATGGTGCTATCTCTTTCATATTTGATTCTACATCATTTTGGTAGTGCCTTGAATCTTTTACATATCTTATCTATGACTCATTGCGCCCTGTGCCCTTTTCATTCCACTGGTGCTATCTCTTTCATATCTAAATCTTCACTATTCTCGTGGTTACATATGACTCACTTCCCCTCTGCCCATACAATTGGTGACTCATTGCGCCCTCCGCCCTTTCCATTCCACTGGTGCTATCTCTTTCATATCTAATTCTACATCATTCTCGTGGTGCATATAGTTCTCCATGACTCATGCACTTTGATATTCCTACTTATTTCGCAGTTCTTCCCTTCCTACCTATACGTAGACGCCACAGATGCCCTGTATTATTGACTAATAGATATTCTTTTGCTAAGTATATGTTACAATTCAACAGGCGAGGGCTTTTTAATCACAGCACACTCCTCTATTGGTGTCATCTTGTTGATAATTGTGCTGGCTATTGTCAAATAGCAGGTACCATTATCAACAGGATGACTTCCATGGAGGAGTGACACCAGCAAAATAAGTGAACTCAGCTGAGTAAAAAGGTGCAAAATTGCAAAAATCACTGGGCCTGTTATCAACAGAATGACTCCCATGGAGGAGTGACACCCAGGAAAGAAATGTGGAGGTACAAAAGTGCAAAGATTGCGAAGCGAAACTGGGCCTGTTATCAACAGGTTGACCCTCATTGAAGGATGACACCCAGGAAAGAAGCACAATTATGATTAATACTATACCTTGCCTGCTTCTGACGCAATCCAACAAGTCATCGAATTCTCTTTCAGCATTCTGGACTTGACTTCTTTATATTCCGGCAGTGGCTTGTTGTCAACAAATACCGAAGCAGAAAATTGACCCAAAATCATGATTGGCCAGTAATGAGCTCGAGATGATGACGACAATGATATTAAGTGACTCTGTGAGACTTGAACTAATAAGTTAGTTACAAAAAACTTCACTTTGACTTTGAGCTCAGGAAGTCCAAATGAAATTTGTTGGAAAGTCTGAGAGTTCATTTGCTGGACAGTTCCTAAGACTTTTACAAATCAAATTTCCATTAGACTCCTAAATGTACAAGGATAATTTACCCCTGTAATTTGGCAATTTTATTAATATGAAGGTTGAAATAACTGAGCCCAGGTTGATCAAATCATCATTACTCACTTTAGTCTCATGATATTAATGACCTCTAGTAAATTCTTTATCTGAAAGTGAGAACATTACATGAATGGCGACAAAATATATCATGAAGGTTAGTGTGATGGCAGCCTAGGGTTATTCCACCTACATAAGCGCATGTGATCAACTTTGACACAGCCTGACTGACAAGTTGAACTATTCTGAACTTTTAGAAAATCAATTTTTAAAAGAAAGTTCGACAATTTCAACAAGAAATACATGTGATCTACACAAAGGAGGCGATATTGTCGAGACAGGGGTAATAATGACATTCCATAGGAGACAATGGAATCGAGCTTGGGGTCATATCCTTCAGACTATAATGAGACGATCTGATAGATCAGATACACTGCGTGGGATGCCAAGTATTGCCCAATGCATTGCATTCATATCATATGTGTATGCTAATCAACATCCATTCCATCATCTCTTTCCACAATTTCTCCATTATTCATAGGAAATGGCCTGGCCCTGCGACGAGGTGGTGGAGGAGGGATCCTTTTGTTTCTCTTTGCCATGGACATTTTCTTATGAATCTCCCGACGCTTCTGCCTCTCTGTCTTCCTTCTCAGATTGCCATCAGCATCAAATGGTTGTGAGTCCATCAGATCAGCCGCAAATATACGCTTTCCCTTGATCAACTTGACCGTACGACGTGCTCTTGGTGCACTCCTCTGACTCTCACCACCTCTTCCAATGGAGACAATCCTGTAAAATACGGGATTTGTCACGAAAACAATCCCATCGTTCCTTTGAATCCACACCCTTGTGCCGCTTGCAGGAAGACAGTGAATGTCAGAGAATACCTCACATAAACCTTGCTTGAGGGATTCCTGCTGATCTTCATCCATGTTCTTCATCATTCTGTGAAACTCTGCGATATATCCATCGCCCTCCCACAATGTGGACCACTGAGGTTTATCATGATGGGACACATCAGGGTCAGGAAAGAATAGGGAACATCTATCCACAAATGCCTTTGACTTAGGACCCATGCGACCTGGAGTGACGCCTGTATTATCATGCAGCCCAGCATTGCATGCTTCAAAAGTGACGGAAGCGAGGGTGTCATCAATGCTTGTGATTGTCCAGCACTTCATTGCCTCCTGGAGCGAACTTGGGTAGGGTCTGATGCCTTTAAAGACTTCGTCTGTCAGCATGAGCCACATGTGTGTTGTGAACATGACTATCAATCGTCCAATCGAGAGTTCTGTTGTGGACAACCTGTTTGACCATGTCCATGGCCTCATTATCAATCCAGGTGAGTTCGCAATGGCTGTCTTTAGTCTCGTCCATGTCGGGGTACGGCCAAGAGGATAGTCATCTGTCTCTGAATCAGTGTTCTTCCATCCCTCGATCCTTCCAATCGCTCTATCCCTTTGAGCCTTGGCATTTGCACCCATGAGAGCGAGTACATGTACATCATCAATCTGCTGCACCTCATCCAAGCAGGTGTCGCTGGCCAAATCGAAGTCCTGCAGAAAGAACATCCCCGCGGTCTCCAATACATTTCTGTATTCAAGGAGGGCAAGTGATTCACGGACATGAAGGTCGTAGATTATAGGTGTGGATGTGGTTGAACGAAGCATGTGGTTGAGCAATCCAGTGAGGATTCCGAGATTTGGAGGGTTCTTTCTTACAATGAATATTTGCGTTCTCTGGATCTCCCGCACACGTCGCCTGATCAGCTCAAACCAGATCTTCGAGGGGATCCATAGTACTGGATCGGAATGCAGATACTCTAGAGCCTGTAATGTCATAGGAATGTCAGGCCACAATGATGATATAGTGAATGGTATCTGTAACACCGACCTTGTCTTCTACATTATCCAGCATGATTCTGGCCGCATAGCCGCTAACCCTATATTCATCTCTGACACCATATGTCTTCTCCTTACAACCATCGACCACCTTCATTATTTCGCAGCATTCAGCCATGTATGATGGAGAAGTCTTGTAGGCGTCACTGTCTGAAGCGAAATTGACCTGATTGTTGTTGGTTCGAATTGCCTCGTAGTAGAGGTTGTAGGTGCTTCTAAATGCGATGTGCGTCTGCTGGGATCTTTCCTGTTGCATCTCAGCCTGAAGTGCGCCATATCTAGAAAGAGTGTTGTGGTGATGCATATCGCCTCTTTTGTATCCTCCTGCCCCAAATGATGCCTCAAGTGCGTCCAGTCTCCACACGCCAACAACTGGAACCTCCGGGGAGTGGGGTGTAAATGAGATACCCACGTCTACCAGAAGCTCACCATGCCTACGATCCATCATATATGGCCAGTCCAGGTCAGGAAGGTTCCGACGCAGAGCCTCTTCAGGTCCTGAGAAACGTCCTCTCTGTCCATCCTTTGTGAGGAGCTTGATGCCCTTTCCCTCCAGGATAAAGAAAAACGACCCATACATGCTGAGCTCGCCCCCTCCATTATGTATGTGGGTTTCCATGTATTCCTGCACATCTCTGAAGTCGTCATCCGAGAGGGGAATTGTTTTCGGAGGTCCCCATCCGCCTTTGCGTCCATCTGCACCTCTTGCCTTGTATCGTGCTTCGTCCAGTGTGTGCTTGAGGTAAGGCGCCCAGCTAACATCAGTGGAACCTCCTATCGATGGAAGAAGCACTCTATCCCAGAAAATGTCTAAGACCTCCTTTGGCATAAGCGTAACTCTTCGACCATTCAATGGGTGTTGATGGATCATCCTCGGAAATGCGATGTAGAGGTTAAGCGTTGAGGAAGCCGATGATATGCGTCCGATGCAAGCATGAGGGATAGCAGACATAGGAAGTCTTTTAGAAAGCCACTCCTTTCGTCCACCAGGGGCGTTAGAATCTTCTTCAGACTGTGGAATCAGGGTTTCGACATAGGTGTGATTGTGTTTGAATATCCCTGGTTTTGCTTGAAATGGTGGAGTGATATAGATACCCACAGACCCCCTGCATCGAAACACCTTTGTCGCCCAAATGATGCTGTCTATGTCGACGGAAATCTCTATTTCATCTTGAGAGAATCTCACTGCATCTCGTTCGAGGTCAAGATACAATGCAGGACCATCACCATATCGATGACTTGTGTGGCCACGCACAAAGGCATTGTGTCCAAACCTGCATTCCTCATGCAGTGGAGGATCATATTGTGCAGAATCGATGAGTTCAGAAGCAGAAAGTATCTCTACATCTGTGATGCGCGTGCATTGCCCCTCCTGAGATGACCCTCGACGTTGCAGGCTGTATGCACCCGTGACTCGATCTGGAACTTGATTTGATGGATCATGACTGTCGGTGGTGCCAATAGACATGACGTGATCCATAGTGGCTATGGGATCGCATTGATAGAATATGTGGAATGAGCTAGGGGTGATGCGATATCCGTGGTCAACCCAATCAACCCAAGCGGTCGAGATCTGTATTTTTCCAGCCTGGAATGTCGTGGTTGGAATTATGTCCCTTAGAGTTGTCAACATCTCGATTGTAGGTCCACCCTCGTAGTCGTCAAATGTCCTATCATCTGGACACCATCTCCTACCTGAATACGCAGCTAGTGGAGGTGGTGCAATCGGACGTGGAAATCGTTTGTTGGTACCAAGGTTCCAGTTCTTTACTCGCCTACGAGATGATGAGGCGGCTCCTGAGCGCTGGGAATCGACATTGTTATTGTCACTGACATCAAGAGGAATATCAGGCTCAAGTTGAAGATGTGTGCCAGTTGCGCGAGGGACTATCAAATTTCGATTGCGAGATCCGGTCAGGTGTTTGTTTGCTTTCAACAGCTTGGTGAGGTTCTCCTTGTGATTTACAGAAAGTGCCATTCCAAGAGAATCGTCTTCATGGGTGCTTTCAGCTTCAACACCATCCTCATCCACTGTCAAACCATCTCTGTTCTCGTCTTCATATGCTGATGGGTTTTCTCTATCCTTTTGGGGTGTTTGGCGTTGACACATTGAGCAGGTCGCGCTAACGACAGTCAATTTCCGCAGGAGCTTTAAGCATTCTGCCTGGTGCTGTCCATTCCGAATTGAATTCATCACATCCTCGTCTGGTACGTCATCCTCTCTCCAATTCTCCAGTGGACCGTCAAGGAGCATAAGATAGTCGCTACAGCTGAGCTTGAGACGCCCAGCCACAACACGCAACATATGAATGCGCAGTTTGTGGCCACATATGATATCGATTGCTGGCAGGTCTCCACGGTCATCTAATCCCACTCGCAAACATTCCTCGAGCACGGAGCAAGCGATAGGACCGCAGTCTACTCCGTTTTGCAACCAATTAGTGGATCTCACAGAGACATTTGTGACATCCCCTGTGCTCCAGCGATGAAGGGATCCAATTCTTCTCCAGTATTGCGGTCCATCCCAGTCTTCCCAGTCATTTGGATCTACGCCATCCACGTCCATCATTGAGTCGGAGATGTGGCGACCCATTACATGGGCTATATGTCTCTGGTAGTCAAATACGACAGCGAAGAAATGATCGGAGTGATGGACGATGAATCCAACAGGGACTACAGGGCATGTGCCGTCCTGAGATAAGAAGTGGTACTTTCTGAAGAGCTCTAATTCTTCGTCCACCATATCGTTCACCATCGCCGCATACAAGTCCACATATCTCATTTGTGATCGGCCCAGTACCTCATACCAGACATCACAGAGATAATAGTTAGCGACCGTAGCATCAAGCCATTCATTCAACCCAAGGGTTGTCCAGTTGTACCAGGCAGACGTCCAAATGACTGGTCTGGCCATTGCACGAGCTGTTATTGAATCAAATAAGTTTTGCCTTCAAATCTCTTCTATCCTTTCTGAACTTACATGCAACCTCCTGAACCGTTAGTTCCACTGTGATATTATTCTGCGAGACCTCCAGAGATGGTGACCGTAAAATTGCGTGTGGCGGAGGAGAAGGCCTGTATTCATCATCATGTATTTTTGCTATCGATGGTGCTGGACTCCCTGGATTGCATCATTAATACCATTACTTTATCTGCTCATTTGTCAACAGATAATGCTTACATGTCCCTGTTTCATGTGTGTAATCATTGTCGATGATCTTCGACTGAGCAGCACTCGAAGGTGATTTACGCATAACCTGGTGTTTTGATCCTGCAAACATATTCTGTAGGTATCATGAAGTTTAGGGATGAGTCGAATAACCACTTACCTCTACCTCTTGCATGAACGATGCGCTTTTTTGGACGTCCACGACGTCGCTGACTGTTAGATAGGCATGTCCTGGATGGATTACCCTCGATGTATGGACCATCATTATTGCCATTCCCACTACAAAGTGCTTCATCAGGCCAAGCTATGTGGTCAGTCTGCACTATATCTCCTTTTTCCTGTTGTCCCTCCTGCACCGGATTGCTCGTGGCACGAATAACGAATCCGGAGTGATTATTTCTCCTCTCCTTCGGGGATGATAGCCTATCTCTCAAGGCAACGTGATTGTATTTTTTTTCTATTGATAATTTTCATGTGAATTCTGGTAGAGATTTATTACAGGGACGTACGCTGTGCTTTTGCCCTCCTCACAGGTCTTCCACATGGACGCCGTAGCTCGTTCCTTTTGTGCGATTGTTCTGGTGAGAGATCAAGGTGCTCTCTATATCTTGTGATCTGTCCCTCCTCTCTTCAGCTCTATTGGAGCTAGCATCTGCTGCATGCGTCACAGACAATGACCCCTTAGGGTTCCAATCCAGGATTCCAGACCTCATTATCTGTTGCAAGATGTCTGCTGTGTCAGACAATTCATCCTCAGCCCTCTGCCCCTGTTGATCATCACTGCATATTATGCCATAGTCTATTGTATTATGCTGGTTCGTCAGATTCTCTGGGACTGGACTAATTGTGGCACGGATTAGTCGTTTATCATTAGTGATTTTGAGGATGTTCTGGGTCGGTTCATCACATGGTAATGATGGATGCTGCTTTTTGCCTGCTCAATTTTATGAACTCTGAATGTAAATATGGGGCACAATATATGAACTCACGACTATTCACAACTCGCTTTCGTGGTCTGCCTCTCTTTGGCTTTTTTGTTCGACCTCGTCATTCCACCCCTCTGCAATATCGCATGCATCAATCGCTGCAGATAGGGCTCCGCAATTATCACTACCATTATTGTTTGATAAATTTCTAGATGGGCTCTCAGCTGTATCTCTACCAGTAGCTGATGTACTTGATCCATGCGGGTCCACATCAAGGATGTTTAATTAAGTATTTGCTGCAGAAGTTCGAGGGAGTCGTCTTCGTCCATCTGATGCAGTGTGATTTTGGGCGAGTGATCTACCACACCTCGCAAATTTTCTCATTATATTCGGCACAACAGTCCCTAGAACATCCATGTGCTCGCACTGAAGCGAAATACGTCCTTGATACGTCCTTGATTGCACAAGGAGATGATCACTGCTCTACACCATTTCGATCAATTAAGTCAGATGGGCTCACCCTGTCATTACATATCTTCCGATGTGCTCGACATCTAAGGTTTCGGTTCAATAGAACGGTACTCGGTTATATGTTGTGACATGCAGTCTGATCTGCTCCAGTGCCATGCATCATGTCAACACTTTATTTTATGCCATAAGAACAGCCTGGGCGTCCTTCAGTAACTTTTTATGATCCGGTGATAACATTTGACACATCATTCTTGATCCGTTCATCAGATCGACACTTTACGACATGGAATAACTGGTCCCGCAGTATGGCCCATTTTGATGTCAACACTGAACACTCTTCGTCACTTTTTCACCATCTCAATGTCCCGCAGACCATCTATCACTAGCTGTGCAATTGAAAGAGATGGAAGGAGACGGTTGACTGCGATGCGTAATAGTCACCCCGAAGCTTCGTACATTGAGGCGATGCACTTCGTTGAATGTAAATTTTAATGCATTTCCATCGTGCAACATTCTGGCTCATACACCTTATAATTAACAGGGATATATGATACATCTACTGATTCAGATGATTCGACTGAGTGTCCCATGGTCATTCGTGTAGGGGAAGAGTACGACAGACTTTATTCGTGTTTTTGCTCAGATTATGCTCATATGCTTCTCACAGTGTCGCAATTTATCCACTAGATGAACGTGCAGTTCAAATGCCAGATGGAAGCCTACAAGTAATGTCGTATTGGTATGGGAAAGTTGCGGAAATATATCTAAAGACTGGTCGACAGTCCCAGGAAAGTATATTTGCCACTACAAACGGCTATACCTAACTTAAACTCATTAAATAATTACAGGATGTATGGCTCAAAATTCAGTGGTATTATCGGAAGGTAGATTTGGAGGATCAGGGCGTTGAGTACGTCCTTTCAATTTAAAGTGACCGCTATAGGTTTATGAATGCATGAATATTTAGTCTGCGTTATGCGTCGGTGAGTATGAGGTTGTCCTCAGTAATCATATGTCTGTAGTCGATATGTGCTGTGTGGAGGGTATGTAGCGACATCTGGATCATGCCACCATTATTTTAACATGTTGCATTCCCGATAGATTCATGCGAAAATATTGCCATACGATGAAGGAGATCTCGCGCAAAATCAGATACCCACGAAGACTCTGTATAATCGCTGGACTGTGGATATTACATTTTCACGCCGTGGTAATGTTGAGTATATGGATGGCGTGAACGTTTCTGTATGCAAATATTCTTCTATCTCACTGTGCACTCCATCTGACAAGAAATTCAGAACTCTCAGCCAGCCACTCATTGCGCATGCAAGAAAATGCGATCCCTCTTTTTTCCTCTCCAATGACTCAACAACAGATACTGTAGAAAATGTCATCAGTGGTTCAACGAGACATGCATTGGCAGCTCTTGGTCGTCAGCTGCGCAGCAACATAAAGGCGACGATGCCTTCCATGTATCGTGACATTGACTTCGACTCGCAGTTTCTGTCACTGTTGACGATGCCTATCAGGCGAGGAGGGTCGTGTGGAATCGTTGGAAATGCATCCATCCTCATGAAGGTAAAGAAACTTATGGAGGAAGCTCGAACCATTCGTCGATTGCCCGATGGGTGGAAGAATAATATGCAGGACATCATGCTTCAAATGGGACATGAGAGTATTCCTAGATACTACTGTCTGACTTGGCACGACGGCAGTCATATAGCATTCTCACATTACTTCCATTATTTGTATCTACCCCCATAGATATGGACAAGCCGCCTCCTTAGTAATTTATGCTTTCTTTCTCTTGTGATCACATGTCTGATCATCTGACTTGAGATTAAGTTTAAAAATGTTATACATCACCCTGAGATGACACATAGTGTAGTCAATAGCATTATTTGCTAGTGTGACGTCAGGATCATCGGTTCCGAATACAGCAGCATAAATTTCTATATCATGGTAACAGTCCTAATGATGGTCAATGACATAATCCCTCCATGAATCCATCATGTAACTTTCGTGAGATGGAGCGTACACGATGCGCACCACTTGTTGAAAATAAAAGCAACCATACAAGAACGTCGACGGAGAATGCCTCCCCTCAAGGTCACTGGACAGTCACTGAAGACATGCCCAATTGCCACACACTATCGACTACCGTTATATGCAGCTCAACAAGAAAATCGGAAAGCTACAGAAAAATCGTGCATCACCCTGCAGAATTCATCACGCGATGAGGCTATCATGCTACGAAACACCTATTTGGTCGGTTATACGATATCTGAATGATGTACGCATTGCATTCCTGGATGATGCTGGTGGCATCTTCAGATCCCCTCGATGGAAAATTCAGATCTGCTACATTGGACTATTATCTCTGGTTGGATCATACGGGTATGGATTTCACGATGGGTGTCGTCAGGAATTGGCTACAGCTCATGGTGTTTCCTTTGACGGCCTCAAGAATGGCGATTGTCAAGACATACTCGTATTTTGTGCGTTGCTTGTATGTTATGTATCTAATTAGACCTGATATTTTAACGCAGTGAATTGGATCGCATATCACAGAGAGAATTGCAAGGATTACGATTTCTGTGGCGCATTACAAGGATCTGGCGCAGGGGAAGATATTAATCGTCTTTATGATGCGATAGATGCTTCTCTTGACAAGATCGTTGATGCAAGGAATGCAACAACAGATTCTCATGACTCTCCTCAGGAGTTGGTTGAATCGGGCGAGCTTGACACAGTACGTAAGTTCTATAACGGACGATGCAAATATAACATGTTTCTTCTAGCACGCCAGTCCATTTCCAGCATTTCCACATCCATTCAGCATGCAGTGTCGTGGCCTTGCTCTTACCACCCTAGGTCACGATGCACGTCACATTATTGTTGGGGGCTTTGGACGATGGCTACCAAGTCATATCGTAATGCGGTTTCGAGAAATTCAAGGCCTGAAGTATGATGATCCATTGGACAAGCTAGTGTCGAATGGATTCCTCGTAACAGCACGAGATTCGGAGGAGTACTTTGAGATATTTGGCATGACAGAAATGTTGTTGAAATGCCAGGAGTTATCGGTGGACCGTGGGGCTATGGCGAGATTCTTTATTGCTGCTGGCCGCGAGCTCTACAAATCTCGTGAGGGTAGTGACTGTGTGGTCGAATATGACCATTCCATCGATTTAATCGAACACAGAGCTACCCCATATGTGTCCCGCATTGCTATTCAAGATCCTATGGCTAATGTAGTCGAATATGACCAGGCCATCAATTCTCTCGATTCAACCGAGCACGGAGCTACCCCAGATGCGTCCCGTATCAATGTTCAAGGTCGTATGGCTAATTATGGAGCCACAATGGATATTGGTGTGCAAGTTGATTCACATGCGGACTGCACAATGCAGTTGCCATGCGGCAGGACTATGTCAGACACTGAAGTGCAGACTGACATGCTAGTGCAGGACGACGTAGCTATGGATTATTCCCAACCTCAGCACTCAGAAACCGCTGTTGAGTCCGATAGTACTGATTCCAGATTCCTTCACGAACAGATGAATGAAGACATCAATGTCTGTTGTTTGTTTTGTCCTCTTCGCATAATAGACTCATGAGTTCATTTACGCAGGCTTATACGGATATGTATCCACAGTCACCAGGAAATCAAAACTACGATTTCGGTGATGTATCCAGTACATCAATTCTACTTGAAGCCACGATCACTGCAAATACAAATGTTCTGGACGAATCAGCCTCCAATGAAAGTACATGTGTCGGTAACACTACGACCCAGGAGACACAATGTATGCCAATTTCACCCAAACTGAAATCGCGATTACGCCAACGTAAAACAACGTGTTTAACGACAGCCCCAGCAGTCTCTAAAAGATCCAAGATTTCAAAACGTGGACGACCTGTGGTATTCGCTACAAAAGGACCGTTCTCGCTCACATATCAAAAGATCCTGTTCCGTCAGTCGAATATCCAACATACACAATGAAAGACCTTCTGCATGAGTCTGAAATGGGTGCAATGCATGTAACGCCAATTGTACGTCAATCGTCCATCTTCTCTTGCTTTAAAATTAAGCTACCTTCCAGTTGGCCTCCTTCCTCATGGATCCCGATGCGATGAATGTTGTTTTATCTACTATCAAATCAGATCACGATTCATGGTTGGCCATAGCTCGACATATAGCTTTATTGATTCGTGGAGAATGCATATCCCATGCTATGAGCAAGATGGCTAGGGTACTTATGTCAATTGATATCTGGATCAAGGATATCGCGATAGAGTGTCAGGACACACTTCGTAATATTACTGGAGATAATGTCCTTCCCCCCTTGGTATGTCTATGCCATCTTTGATGCTGCTCCGAGATATACATGATTAGCAGGCGCATTGTGTTCTGGTTGAACTTTCATCCCGGGCGATATCGGATAAGGAATCCGTACGTTCTACATTACACAAACTCTGGGTGAATAGTTTTTATTTTTCATTTCATGATGAATTACTCAGCTGAGCTAACAACTATGTCGTCCGCCACAGAATTCAGACGATGTGCAATCTATGAAATACGTTCTTCGATATCTTCTGCATGTCTATAAGCCTGACATTCCTGATACGTATACCCCTGGATTGAAAATGCTCGCATCAGTGATGAAGGATCAGATGCAACCTGTGCTAGGTCATGGGCAGGTACATACTTAGTAAATACATATGTCACACTGCAGGCATTCTAACACTGTTTATTTCCTGGAAATTCTTTCGCGTTGATAATGTCATACAAGTCGTATCTCACCCACTCGCTCAATAGCAGTTAGCCCTAACTAAACTAACCACTAAAAAAGCCAGCACTGTCATTTGAGCCAAACAGCTACCACACACTCAGTGTTCGTTTAACAACCTATTGAATAGTGCAGATGTATTGGTAATACATGGATCTTGTATACTGTCGAGTAGAAATAAAAAATAATAATGCATGCATGCTACAGGTCAGAAACATGCCCTCTCTCAGCACAAATCAATGCGGCGAGGAGGAATAATTTGATTATCGATGTCAGAAATGCTACAAAATGAAATATTTATATCCATAGTACAGTTTCAGTACAATATAATATGTCCAACACACAACAATATTCACTGCGGAAACGAGAAAAGAGCCAGATCAGATTAGTGTAGAGATACACCATATACGCGGAATATAAACAGACGTCGCATACGATGCAAATCCCGAAGCGCTAGACTAGCGAGAGGTACACAGTGCTGACTCTAATACGACCCTGGATACATGAATTGTTCAGAGGTAGATTTGTTATCCGTGTATCTAATCCGACAGCAGGATTGTATCTGAAAACATGCTTTGCACATCTGAATTATGTCTGCATAGATTATAAAAACAGATCCAATTAGACTCCACATAGATATACACAGGGTTGGTATGCTTTCTAGGATTCCCCATGCGCTTGCCCATAGCTTCTCGCTCGCTCGCTCTTCCCTTTGTTCTCTACACCCCACATCCGCAATGTATGGGTCCAAAGACCCACAGCAACGCCCTAGTGGTGTCCTCGCGTATCCTACTTAACATGATGTCAGTCTCAGGTGATGCGTCATGATCCATACTGATTCCACAACCAGCCTCATCCGTCCCCACTGACTGTGCCCGACAACGGCTTGCCACAGCCTGATGTCTTCTTCAGTGGAGAGGTGCCTAAGTATGCGATGGTAAAGTCAAAAGTGATTCAATGCAACAAGAAAACTCGCGTATTATCAATCGGGGGTAGAGATGCTCTAAATCACTCACACTGAAATGAGCAAATGGGGATGTTGTTGGGCAAACAGTTCAAACGCACAAAGACACACCATTTGTCCCCACTAGTGACAGGCAGAACGGAACAGGATAGCAGTATATCATCTGCCGTGCTAGCCAAAACCTAATGGGTCAAGAGCAGTAACATGTACTGATTGCGACAATCAACATACCTTCGAAGATCTCATTCTCCTCTGCCCCATACATGCACTCTGGCCCTGGAGTCCATACAAGATGAGTAACAGAGTAGATGTGTGAGCATGCCACGACAAACATGGTACAGACGACATCCTTCATATCAGCTAAGTGTGATCAGTGTGCCATGGAAGTGTGTGTGAAAAAACTAGATATCAAGACATTCTACTGATTCACGCACCACTCATTCAATTACTCTGTAGCGTTGCATTAGCATGGTCATCATGTATATAAAAATGACTGCCAAATCAAAATTTTAATTTATGTACGAGTGTTCACTTGAGACGGTCAACAAAATTCACTGGCTCAGATGCCGGTCCAAACTCGAGATGCGGAAGCAGATGCAGCCACTGTCATCGACAGTATGCACCTAAGAGGCGCGAGGACCACTAGCAAGATGCACATAGCGAGGGAGAAGAACAACACTCGAGATGACGAAGCAGATGCAGCCACTGTCATCGACAGTATGCGCCTAAGAGGCGCGAGGACCACTAGCAAGATGCATAGAGCGAGGGAGAGCAACAACACTCGAGATGACGAAGCAGGTGCAGCCACTGTCATCGACAGTATGCGCCTCAGAGGCACGAGGACCACTAGCAAGATGCACAGGGCGAGAGAGAAATAGTAAACTCAACATTGCAACAGCAGATGCAGCCACTGTCATCGACGTATGCGCCTAAGAGGCGCGAGGACCACCAGCAAGATGCACAGAGCGAGGAGAAATCGTAAACTCAACCTTGCAAGAGCGGATGCAGCCACTGTCATCGACAGTATGCGCCTAAGAGGCGCGAGGACCACTAGCACGATGCACACAGCGAGGAAAAAGGTAAAGGATGTTGTGGTCGAGAAGAAAGAGTGATTTCGCGGATTGAAAATATTTAACTCCGCCTCACATGACATTTCCACGCCACCAAGACGCGCTTAGCGGAGTTCAATTTCTACAGATCTGGCTGTGTTGGCACTGACGTAGTAAGTATGTGGTATATGTACAAGTAAGATACAATTATGATTTGAATCGTTATGTAGTCTGACGGTAATTAACAAATTTCAGTCGATTCGTAAGAGGCAGTCAAAAGCTCAGTCGAAATTGTGTGTAGTCAACATTGTATATGTGCGAGTAGGATGTCTGTGCACAATTGGGGTAATAAGTAGGACAGTAGACATAATGAGTTACATTATGGAGACGGTCAGTCCTGACAGACGACACAATAATGAATCTTGTTGTTGTATGTAGTCAAAATGGTATATGAGCGAGTAGGATTTCTGTAAACAATTGGGGGTAATAAGTAGGACAGTGG
>NW_024542277.1:0-26276 GCF_016758785.1 Suillus bovinus
TCAAGAGTCATACTTTGCTGATCTCGTCATTCTCGCGGATGGCTCCTCATCCAAATTCAGAACCGCCGTCCTCGGGAACATGTCCTATGAGCCTTCGCAAGGGGGTTACTTGGCAGGTCTGATCGTGAAAGACCGGTGCCAAAGTACGCCAATATGATTGCACTGAAAGGCGCTGGACCAGTCATCCTTTTTGAGCTCCCCAACAATGAGTATCGGATGCTGGTCGAAATGAAGGAGTCGCCGCCAGACTCCAAGGTTTGTAATTCCATCTTGATCGTGATCGCCCCCTCTCACTATCAATATCGCGCGACGTTATCCCTCAGCTTCCATTATAGATATGCCCATCCATTCTCAATGCTCTGGAAACGTCGCGTCTGTGAAAAGTCCCGCATGATCTTCTGGCCAACATCGAGAGTTTTGCCAATTGGGATGAAATCTCGCCCGTCCTCCAGAGTGGCACCACCTGAGAAAATCGCTCGTAGGCAGTATCAATACCATGAGCATGAGTTAGGCTGGTCTATTTGCTGCCGACGGTATGTCAATATCAATATCACCCGGCGATATGTGGAAAAAGAGAGCGAGCCAAACGACTTTGTCTCCGAAACTGAGATGACCTCACCCCTATGACGCTCCAAAGCGAACTTTAATAATTGCGCGATACATTACAGAGTGCGCGATACACAACGTAGAGTGCGCGATACGCTTTGTGTTGAAGATTCTTCGCTACTTCTAGTAAAATAGATGGCCGAAATCTTCGAAGCTGGGTTCTACAATCAGGTACTTGTCAGCTGTACAAGCAATGAGCTTTCGCTCATGATCAAAAGTACTTTGAACTTTCGCAACGAATAACACAACCACCTGGCATTGGAGTCTACTCCTCCTCAGATCTCTTGTGCTTCGTGCAAGTTTCTGCATGCACTATAGCAGTGGTGGCCAGGTCCAGTTCTGAACTGCAGATTGAACTGGACAGTGACCGACAGTCTGATTCAAAGTGCTGAATCAGGGGGAACTGGAACTGAACTGTTCATGATGTTGGTCTGACATTTGCAGCCTCCATAGTTCAAAGATTTGCAAGATTCTTGAATCTCAGGCTGTTCCGAACCTCTTCGAACTGATTGCTGTGCACATGCCGCAGGTACAACTGGAAGAATGTCTGTCATCAGAAAGGACCTCTAGCTGGTCCAACTTAGAGCCAAGTAAGTTTACTCTGCAGGACTTGCCGGTACTGACCCCTGATTTCCCGAAGCGCTGTTCAAGGCGTCCTTTGCGTGGTATCCACGATCCTGATATTGATAGCCCATTCGTCCCTCATTGTATTAACTCCTGGTCTCAGGATTATTTTATTAGCAACACGAATATTGCTGTCTGATCTCTCGTGCTCTACTTAGTATCTTTTTTTAGTAATCATTATGGAACTTCCATGGTTCATACCTCCTGCTGTAATACAAGTTGATACTATTGAAAAGTTTTGGAGCATGACACTTGTGGGCTATGTTTTACACTTTGATACATAACATATGTTGTGTTGTGCACTTGATGTTGTGTATCGCGCACTCAACATTGTGTATCGCACACTCTGTATTGTATCGCGCAATTATTAAAGTTCACTTTGGAGCACCATACACCCCATGATGTGCCTGATTTGTCGACAGCAAGTCGATGCACTGTCTACCTCGAGGACTTGGAAACTCTTTCTGTTTCACCCAGAACATAAAAGAGGTGCTGAAAACGGACGAAGAAACTGCCAATGGGCCTGTCAACAAAAAGGCAAATGATGACCTAGCTGATATCAAAGCTGTGTCTCTATACAAATATGATAGCTTCAGTCAAGCCTGCAAATGTCAACAAAGCACCGTGCAATGCCATGGCCAAAGTCCATTTCACACTGCACCATAATACACTGTACCTGCCCAAAAACATGATGCCACTGCAAGACTTGTTCTGTGCCAATATTGAACTAATTCTGATACTGTGACTACGAACACCAGCAACAGACATCTTAGATAGAGACTTTGTAGAGGTACCAGGTCATGCAGCTTGCTGAGCTGAGCTGAGCTTGAGCGGTTGCACCGCTTTCCTCCTTCCTTTCTCCATGCTGTTGAGTTCGTCATACTTCACTGACCTCCTCACTCTCACCCTCGACTTTCTTGGGACCTACCTACCCCTGCATTTTATTTTATACTGTCGATCTAAATCATTGTTCTTTCCTTTACTAATTTATTCTGTGTTCAGTGCCTAAACATTTGAAAGCTACTATCTAATAAATCATTGATGTGATCAAATTTGTGAACAGGCATCCTGCCCTCTTGAGCAGCTCTACTTGCCCAGATCATTTCAGCAACGCTCAAGCCCTGCTGGACACTCCAATTTCCCTGTCCGTAAATGTGATTGTTCTGTTGGGCTGTGTGGGAAAGAATATGGGAGAAATGAACAAAACTCTCAAGTGCCCCTATTTGATGCAACTGCAACACAATCCTCTTGTAAATTCCTTATACTATCTTGGTCTGGACTAAAACCTCCAAGACACCCTATATCTTTGTGACAAGGATTATCCGTCAGAAGGAGAGCTGTTGACATGTGATAAAGACAATTTGGAGCTGATTATCAGGGAGTTGCTATACTACTTGGGCCCTTCTTACTTATATACACCTTAATAGGCATTTATTATTTGTATTCCAGTGTTTCTTAAGTCTACATCAGCTGCCTTTGGGGTTGCACATCCATCATTGTATGTCTGCAAGTAGTTCAATGAATGGTCAAATAAGGTGTTGTTACCTCAAGTTCATTCTTTACATCAGCAAAACACTAAATTTAGCACAGCTACTGTGGCGACTTACAGCATCTTACAGTAGTGTAGGCATCTGTAGCAATGTGTAGTGATGCAATTATAGCAACCGTGTAATTCTAACAGCGTGACATAGCACTACACAGTGTGGTACAGCGAGCAACTCGAGTAGTTAGTACTAGCTCTTGACCATGGCTTCTAAGTTTAAACACAGCAATTTTTCAAGCCAGCATTTACAAAAATCAATTCATAGTATATACTACCAGTACTACAGTAGATGGGACATTGATTTGGAACAGTATCCAAGTACTAGTAGCACTGTCAGAATGTTGCCAGAATAGTACTAGTATCACAATGATTCTGACAAGCCCAAGAAACCAGATGCCACCTCAGAATTGAGTGTCTGACCCAGAGTTGCACTTGGAGATCCTATACCTACTGATAGAAAAATGTGTCAGTACTAGAAGCGGTTGGATGAATTTAACAGGGCATAATTACCTGCTAGTGGTATTAGTGGCTAAGTCAAATCTACTTCCAGGCTGAGTGTATTACCATCAATCTGACTAGTAACAGATTTGTGATGGTGTTTTTGAGGTTTGCTAGTGGTAAAGTCCTTGGACAAGGTGATGCCACTTTTGCAGACTGAATGGTATACATAACCAATGTCAATATTGGCATCCTCCAAATTCCTCTCCGCTTCTGTAGCCTTGAACCTGTAGAGTTTACCGAGTGCTACATTCTGCTTGAGAACACAATCCGCAAGTTCCTTCTCTGCCAGGCAAACATTTTGCTGTCCTTGTATCACATTCAATACAAGCTGGGCCTTGAATTCCTTGCTAGTCCGGGTGTCATTGGAGTTAGTAGATTCATGTATAACATTGTCATTTAGATACTAATGTATAGGAGCCGTTGAACTTACATTACCGCTGCCTTCGCAGTCAGAGTTTGGCACCATTGTTACCGGGAATATAGGTGATGGAACTTGGTTCACATTCAACCTACTAGTAGAATGCATGACACTTGGTGTGGTCAAATGACACAATACTGCAGGTGATTGGTTTTGCAGCACACCAATAGCCCTAGGAGTTCCAATTTTCTTCAAGTTATGAAAAACGCCTTGCATACGAGTAGTAGTTGGTATTGGTGGTATGATAGATGTGTGTTGAGTCTGAGAGATGGATGAGGACAGGGTGCAGTGAGTGGTTGATGAGTGCGGTTCAAGTTGGATGGGTGAATTGGATGTGTTGTTCATACCTGGTCCATCATGATCTGTGCTCAGGCTAGAGGCTTCAGAAAAAGGCTCCAGCATTGGTTTTAGTGGGACTACCAGTGTACGTGTTTCGTGAATACTAGCTTGAGTTGGATTGTTGTGGGGCTCATCATGATGCGAGCATCCCTGATTGAATTGGATCCCTCTAAGAGATGAAGCTGTTGCAAGCGAGGCACTGGAGGACATTGTTGTTTAGCTCAATTTTCCTGAGTCACGCTAAGCATGGTCAAACGTGATGTGACAAATTAGTAGTAGTACTTTGTATGCGTATGAATCATGGTACATTCAGTGAGAACCTATCCTAGTACTAGTAGTGTGATGTTTTATGTAGTCCTAGAGGGTAGTCGTACTAATACAAAAACAAATGCAACTTGAACATGAAAGACACTGACTTGCATAATAAGTCTCGCCCAATTGCAAATGAGATCAACTTGACAGAGAACCAAAGAGCAGCAGTGCAACAGAGCAAGCAAAGATGGAACCTGGTACCAGTCGTGAGAGGAAAATTGAGTCGATGAAAGACAGACACTCACCCTCAATGATCGACATGGCAAGGACCTACTTACAACCCTTCCCCTTCCTCTTCCCCTTGCCACCCCCATCCAACTTCTTCTTTGTCTTCACTTTTGCAATAGTAGACCCTTCAGGTCTGTCCTCCGAGTCAGGCTGGACTTTAGACTTCTTTGCAGAGCGCTCCTCCTGCACATCGAGTGATAACTCAGCAGAGGAAGTGGTTGTCGCATCAGATGAGGAAGTTGTCAGAATGGACGAGATCGAAACTGTTGTCGGTTGCATGCTAGTAGACCCTGAGGATTGAATGGTGACATGTGTCATCTTACACTTGTCATATTTGTGGTTGCGCCAATCGAGGTAGTGGCAATATGCTGTAAGGGAGATCACAGAGGAGATAGAGTTGAGAGCTGCCATCCAAACAGGCCTGAAGACGGGATGAGAATCGCGCGCTGCCTGAATTGCAGCCTGCTCAATGCCCATACCCTCCATCAACAACACAATATACGCCTTGAGACTCCCAGTGGTGTCATCTAACATGCACTCAATGTCACCCATCTGCAATATAGAGTGAAGGGTCTGCAGGGGGTAAGTTGAGGTCAGAAAGTAGCACTAATACTGATAAGATGAATATATACATACCCCCTCTGCAAATGTAGCAGCATCCTTGTTATTAAAATCGAAGCAACTGTCTGTGCCATGCTTGAATACGCTGTAGTGGACCTCAGAGATATCAATCCAGGTATGAGATGTGATTTCCACTGGTCCGAACTTCAAACTCTTTTTGATGCGTGCAGGGATAAATTCCTCGTAGTCCAATGGGGAAGCCGAACGAAGTTGGTAAGCGACACTGCCTTCTTTTGGCTGTTGCCATCTAGTTCGTTCCTTGAAGGATATGATGAAAGCGTAGCTGACGTCTGGGTGACCATCGCATGTGATACTCAACTTGCGTACCATGCAGTCTGTGTCTGAGGAAAGCCCGGATTCTCCAACCCATTTCAAAATCAGCTTTGCTATCTCCATCTTGTTGGACCCAGGATTGTCTGGCGGTTGCACTGTGACAATGAGATGTATGTCTGGAATGTTTGTAGAGTCCTTGTTTTGAATACAGTGGTTGAGGTGCATGGTGATGTTGATTAAGAGTCTGTGGTAAGGGATGGCTTCCGTAAAATTGTTGATGGCTTTCGCGAGGTGTGCTGCTGGCTGTTCGTGGACAGGAAGTGGGGTCATGATGTGGAGATCTTGAGTATCTGTGAAGTACATGAATCTGTGGTAAGAGATGGAATGTGGTCAGTGTATGAGTACGACTCAACGATTCATGATCTATTCACTTTGCTCTGACTTCAAACTCTCACTCTTCCGATGTAAACACTACCACCACTGCATACTCTGCAGGTGTGATATTGGCGATGACCTTGAATGATAGTAAATATTAATCTGTAATGAGTTGAGATCGGCCTACAGTTGTGTTGGTTGAGGATGTTGAAGCACTTCAAGGATGACTGCACAGTGATCTTTGCGATGGTGAATGGTCAGAAAGAAGATTGGTGGGTGATAAGCGATCTGAGAAATACTAACCTAAGCTTAAAGAATCTTGATTATCCAAGTCTGTTAAATGAATGTTGAGTCTTGTCCTTATTGCTGTCTTGAGGTCTTCAAGAACTTGCTTGTCTTGTGCTGTGTTTGTTGGAACATGATTGTGCAAGGAAGATGGGATTTTTTGGACTTGTTCTTGTTGTACACATTGAGGAGGGAGAATCAAGTTGTTTGAAGGAATTTTTGGGAGCCAAGTCATTGAACTCTTTGAGAATTTGGAATAAATGGCTGAAAGAGTCATGATTGTGCTGGTGACAGGCATCAAGAGAGAGACTATGTCATGACAACAATCAAGTGGCCTGTCAATGATGTGGAGTAGGCCACCAACAATCATGATGGGGTTTAGTCAGCCGACTCCATGTGCTCAAGGTAGCACTGCACAGTACTATGCAGTGGGTCCTCATGTAGGATAGCATACATATTACAATGTACAGTGCCTCATAGTGACGTATAGTGATGCATAGTGTCATACAGAGAATGCATAAAGCTATTCAAACCATTAATCTCTACTACTAGTATCATCTTCAGCCTAGTACCACTAGTAGTAGTCTGAGGACTTCAATATGATTGAATCATGAGTTTGAGACAGTATAGTAGAAGTCCTTGTTAATGTATTTGTTAATGTATTTGTTCAAGAAGAATGTTTAAGCAAAGTGAGCACTATTTTCAGCAGTAAGATGAGAATCAGCAACACAGCCAAAGCGGGGGATGATGTGAGCCAAAGAATGAAGTTGATATAGTGGGAGGATGTTACCAAAGGGAGTCCCTGCTAATCACATTACATGTTTTAAAACATGCATTTGCATTGTGCATTCCAGTAAGCTGCCATGTCGCTGAGGTATGACATCCAGCCGTTGGACATAAGTAAGAAAATGTGCGGCCCAAGAGGCACTACTAGTACTAGTACTAATTTGTCCTCTGAGTCATGAAGGAAGTGGTTGCATGATAAGGTGCACCTCTACAACAGCATGGCCTGCAAGTTGTGAGTCAGACGTCAAACTCAGACATAATATACAAATGGGCATTTGAAAAGGTACCTTTGAGCCCACTTGCAGGCTATTCTTCATGTCTGGTGTCATCAACAGAAAAAATAGCAGCATCGTAGTGGCCATACTTCCAAGTTGCGCTTGGAGGAGACACGTTGACTGTGAGAGCAGGAGGGATGATCAATGGGCTGTGGTATGATGCCTACTGCACACATACTTTGAACCAGACCATAAGGTCATCAAATGGAAGAGGTGCATTGGGCGGTGCTCGGCGTTGTCCCCCCAGCAAGTGGAATTTCTGAGCTGTAGTACCCTCTTGTTGAATATAGTTGGCAAGCGCTCCCGCAAGTCAGGTAGAGAGAATTTTTCAAAGACGACATTGACTGGTATGTGTTGTATGGAAGGATCAAAATTTAAGTGAATTGCTGTCGCACTAACCACAAATGTGTGGAGGGGTCTGGCTAGTTTGATATTTGAAGAGGCTTGCTCTGCCTTCCTGAAGAAATTGGTCACTACACAATTCAGCCCACAGAGATTATCCCAAACTGCCTGCAAATGTACTTCATCAACGTCCAGATCTTCATTCAAGTCATAATGTTCTGAATCAACATCTATCATTCGAGAAGCAGAAGCTTGTGACTGTGGTTGTGACTGAGCAATTATTGATGTTGTGATCTGAAAGTTTTGACACTTTTCTCGGCGATCAAGAAACCAGCATATTTGAGTATCATAATTGATGTTGTTGGAGGAATCTGCAGGATCCTTGATTAGGGTGATATGGGCATGCTCTGTGGTGTCAGCAGGCCACTGCAAGGGAGAGCCGACTTGACATATACTGGGCACACACTTTGCATCAACTCCAGCTTAGGTATATACCAGTTGTTGAGGACCTGTTTGCTCTGGGCACCTTGACGCGCGCTGCAGGCAATGATATCTTGCTTGTGTTTATGAAATTCCTTGAGGGAATCAAGAATCTTTTGACAGTGTGTTTCATTGATTGTTGTTGCTTGCGATAAGTAGTGAAAGTCCATCAGCGTGCGAACAGCTATGACAACGCCATGGGGGGCTGCATCTGTGATGAGAGCAACAATATAACATTGCATGTCATGCTGGACTCTTCTAGTGACTTGTTTAAGCTTTGAAACACCATCCTTGAAGTGTCGGAATGTCATGAGTGGTTGTAAAATGGAGAAGCAAAAGTCTAGTTCCTGAGAGCCAACAGCTGCAAGACACCACTTTAGATTGTGGTCATAGAACTCATGGTGCCAGTGATGCAGGGGTTCAGGAGTGAAAAACAGATGTGGCTCTGCAAGTGGCCAATCACAACAGAATGGTTGGGCAACACCACTCAGGCAGAAGGTAGTGCATGTGTCAAAATAGACTTCGACATTGAGAGGATCACAAACAATACTTGAAAGCTGGTCAAGAGTCATTTTAGCTGTTTGAGGGGGGTGTTGGAAGGCATCTCCGAAATTTTTGTACATAGCCATAGTTATGGGTAAGGTCTTTCCTCAAAACACATGTGAACATGCATGCCTTGGGTGTATCGACAATGTATGAAGCTAAGGGGGTAAAACAATATCTGAGGTTTCCAAGTGGGTCTGATATCATCCACCTGATGTATGCAGCTTGCTTGAGCGGCTCTAGCACAATATCTAGACATTGGTGGACTAAGCAGGCTTCAAGAACACTCTGCATCCGCTTCATTGGATGCAGAAATTCAGCAATTGGAAGCAGCGCTGTCAGGAGGAAAGCATTTGAGGATGCCTTGTTTTGAGTTACCATCTTAATGTTGGCAAGGCTGATCAGGAGCGGGTGAGCAACACGTCCCCCAGTCATGTTGGTAATGTTGGTCTTATTGGAGGAAAGTATTATGCCTAATAATGTTGTACCATCTGGAAGTTGTGACTAGTATGACAAAGTGAGAGGTTAGCAAGATGAACTTGGAGATCATTGATAGTAAAGTACATACCTGCATTGACCATGCTGCGTCCCCTGTCATCCATTCACTGTAAATTTGTACTGCATGTTCTGCTGTTTCATACACATGTTGAGGAGTGAGATCGATTTCATTGGCAAAGAGCAGGTTACTAAAAAGCAATTCAATGCAATCTAACGGATCATGCCAGTAAAAATGTAGAGGTTGCTTTGTTGGATGAGTTGTTGAGATGATGTGGTACTGCCATTTTGGAACAGAAGGCAGCAGCTCAGCAAGATTATGTAACTCCTTGGCTGTATGAAATGAGAGAGGTAATGCTTTAATCTATGGTGAAATCAGCACTTGGGACAGCAACACACTCCCTGACTCAAGACATACTAGTTCCAGCCCCAGGAACTCATCTGTGGCTGCCATACTTAATGTCGAGCACAGGAAAAAGCTTCCAAGCTCCCAGTTCTGACGGGATGTGAATGGATAGTAAAGGTTTTCTTTGTGATGTACTGCATACAAATCCATATTGAACCTGTCAAGAAAGGTCTGGCTGTGCCGATATACCTTTGCGGTGCCCTTGAAGCACTCGACATAAGGTTTCTCTGAAGTTTGGCTGCCATGAGGCTCTTTAACTGACCCCGGCGGGTCATTCGCCAAGCCCACCATGCCTCTCTCATCGCCATAGAAATCTTGAAAAGGGCTTGGTGTTCTGGAATGACGAGGGTCGGATGACGACTCAGATGAGTTGAGAGTTGTGTGCTGGTCTGCCAACTGTGAGTCTTGCAAAATTTGTGCTGTGCTCTCAAGCTGCTCAATCCATCATAGGCAGGAGGTAAGGGGCTGACTCAGGTGTCATGAAACAGCCCGAGCACTCTTGAATTGTTTCAAACAATTAGAGCAGTCAGCTGTCATTGAGTTGGGATGGAGTAGTACATAGGCTAGTAGTAGCTACCACTACCAGTGCATATAGCCTGCCAGTGATAAGCCAATGTAGTGTATGTAATTACTTAGTAATTAAACACCATGATCACTGATACTAGTACAGCCACACACCATGACACTCAATTTGAAGGTTTGATTCCCTCCGTTATCCACTTAGTCATGTGCTACTATGGGCCAACAGAAAAAGCAATGAGTCGGGGTCACAAAGGTTCAAGTTGTTGAATCAGACATCGACAATGATGAACCAGTAACACCGGTCCAACCTCCCTATCACCGTACAAACCGACCTGGTGCTGGCGCTGGGGGAAGGAATTCTCAGCTAGAGAAGATAGGAAACACTATCCAGACCCCAGCCAGAGCACCTGGCAAATCAAAGATCCAGAATGTCATTGTCCCTTTGGATGAACCCGAAAATATGATGGCTCCACTGGTGACAAAGAAGGGAAGAGGAAAAGTGGTGCCTCAGCAGCTTGAGAGGAACTTGAGTGTAATGGTAAGTACGCACTTGGTCAATGTTCATTTCTGAACTGTATCATCACAGTACCATCCTTGACTAGTATCTCAGTACTAATGTTAGGTATTCAGCAGGAGACATCTAAGTCAGGCCCCACCGCCACAGGTCCCATACCTTCTCTACATGTGACAGACCAAGGAAGGTTTGGATTACAAGATTGTCCAATTCCCTCAACATATGTTGGGTCCAAACCACTCCAGTCCCATCAAACGGATCCTTAGTCTGACTTGACGATATCTCCAGCCTAGCTTGATGTCCATGATCGCGCTGGTACCTCTTAGGGAGCTTCTTGTGGTGGTTCTTGTGGTGGTTCTTGTGGTATTTCTCATGGTGTTTCTCGCAGCATCTCTCAAGACGCCCCTCTTCATGACTCTCAGGCTGATGGAATCAGAATTCCGGCTGTTGGTACTCACACTGTTTCTCATGCTATTCCTCAGTCTGTCAGTGCTTGTATCGTCTCTCATGCTGTTTCTCAGTCTGTCAGCAACCAACTCTTGGGTTCATCTATTCCCATTGTCAACTCTGCCGTTTAGCAGGCGCCATCAATGATCATAACACCCCCTCGCACCATTTCTCATACTCCTGCTTTCAGTTCTTCCACTAGCCAATACATGTCTGTTGATGGAGCTGAAGAAGGTAACAAAGAGGTTGATAAAGAAGTAGACTTTGATGAGGATGACATTTATAATGAGGGTGGATATTTTACAGAAGACGATGGCACTGATAACAATATGGAATATGAGGAGGGTTTTCATGGGAGTGATGACATCATGCACCCGTCAGATCGCAATAATTAAACTTACTCTGGCAACAACCAAGTCAGACAGTTTGCACAAGCACCTGATCGAGGTGCATATTCGCAGGATGAGGACTTTGATGATGCAGGAGTGGCTGGCATGGACCTTGATCATTGGAATGATTGCACTGCTGGTAGGCGGGGTACTCAAGACCAGCACATCGACATAGCTCAGGTGCCAAAGCAAATGAGCCTACAGCACATTGACAAATGAGCTTGGAGTCGTTAAAACATCATAGTAGTTGTAAGTGCTCACCCATTTTGTCACTGTGTATTGACACCGTTTTCAGCCTAATATGGATTATGATGTCCTCGAGGTTCACCACACAAAGAATCATTGGCCATGTTCTCCGTCCTCTTCATATTTGAAAAGCATATAGAATCACCGCCTGAAGACTAAGTGTGCTTGCACAAGCCACTCCCTGTCAAGTGATGGCTCTGATGACCAGCACTTAGAAGATCTTGAGATTGAGAATACTGGGAAGCGCTGCCACCGCACCAAGAAAGTGAAGGGTACTGCTACTAATTGTGATGCAACTAATGTTGGCTTCTACCCGCCACTCTGGCAAAAGCTTCTTGACCATGCAAAGGCTAATTTCAGACTTCATCTCGCTGTTTCAGTCCCGTTTCACGACAAAGAGGAGTCCATTGGTAATACCGGAGTTTGTGGTGAATGTTACAATAACATTTACTCCTATTTTATTTTTCTCCTTTGTAACCATAGCGCCGACTCTAGACTCATCTAGACTCGGCTATTCTCTTATCAAGCGGGCTGTCTGCACTTCTCTTCTTCTTGATTGTAACATAGATACTATCTTGCGCCGCATGGCGGTTTCACCTATCTTTGCTATCTTGATAGGTTGTACTATTTTTCCTATCTCTGTTACCTTTCTTGATGCGGCTGCGCCGCTTCCCTTTACCTATATAAACCCCATGTACCATAGTTGTATTCCTTAACTTAATCTACTGGGTTTTCCCCTTGAAACCTGATCTACAAGGTCTCCACCCTTGTAGCCTGATACCTGATTCTAAGACAGTCACTCACTGTCTTAGCCTGAACTCTTGACTGCGGTAGAAGTGCTAAAACCACTCGCCACTGATCCTACATAGAAGCTGCAGCGCTCGTGTAGTGAGAACCCTTGAACCAGAAACCTTCCTTGTACTAGGAAGGCCGACGAACTGTCAACTCGACTGGTCTATCTTTGACCTTTGACAGAAGAACTATCCCAGTCGTAACAAAAGATTAAGTTCCTCATCCAGTACTTGTTTTCCAACAGTACTTCACCACCATTGATTCAATAACCGCGAACATCCTTGCTGCCGCATTTGGAAACATGTCGGGACCAACTGCATCATCCAGTGCAGCATCCAGCGCAGCTATTGCCGCCATGAACAAACCAATTGAAATCAAGATCGGAACACCACCGGTCTTTGACGGGAACGAGAAAACTGCCAAGAGTTTCCTACTCGCGGTCTCCGCCTACCTTGATATCAACAGTGAAATCTATAACACTGATAAGAAATGCATTATCTTTGCCACTTCCTTCATGAATGAAAAAGCGGCACTCTCATGGAAGGAGGACTTCCTCACTCTGGCCCAAGACACTACCAGAGTAGACAAGAACAAGAACCCTATCGGGTATGGAACGTGGGAAGAATTCAAGAAAGCTTTCCTCAAAGCCTTCACCACGGGAGAAGCTTCAACAGAAGCATGGATCAAGCTGAGGTCCTTCAAACAAGAAGGATCCCTAGAAGAATACATCACAGAGATCAAGCATCTCTTCCAGCTTACCGGATTGACTGAAGAAGGCTCCAAAGTACACTTCTTCACCACCGGATTGAAATTTGGTATTGCCAATGCTATCTACAGAGCAGGCAATGTCTTGAAAGACCTTGAAGGCATGATCCAATCTGCAAGAGAGATGGACAACACCTACCAGCAGATCTTGGCGCTAAGGCCCAAGAACCAGAACCAGAACCAGAGGAAGAAAAACAGGTTAGGACCGGAAAGGTACCAACCTAAAGGAGACAGAGACGCCATGGAGGTTGACTGCCTCTCAGAAAAAGAGAGGTCCGAACATATGAGAGCTGGCAAATGCTTCATATGCCACCAGGCTGGCCACAGAGCCAATGATAGGGAATTCCACCCTAGAGAGAAGAAGCCGGTCAGAGAGACCAAGCACAAAGAAGAATCAGACGATGAACCTATGGACACCCATAGGATGACAAAGAAAAAGGATTTTTAGAATGGAGGTCTGTATCGACACCAGTCCCTCCCATTCCAGTTCGCACTGTACATCGTGTTGGAAATAAAGAAGAGTTACATGTCCCTGCCACTCTCATCCCAATTAAACGTGCACTGTCCTGCATGATGTGGGAATCATGCATGGACATGAATACTAGGTGACCCTCAAAAGATAAAGTCTGTTAGCTTAGTCCTCAGACTAGTCAACCCATACCTTGGTTTCAAACCATGGGTCCATATTTCCAGTTTTCCCCAAGTTTCATGATCTGAATACGTTTTGATGGAAAAAGTCTAATGTGAGATGGGAATCACATTTAGACCTAGTTGATGTGAGAAGGGAAATGAAGGTTAAGGTATAGCCTTGCCTTTGGCTTATTCACTTTGGCTAGAGAAAACCATAGAGAAAAGTACAAAGCCAATAAAAAACCTATCCAAAAAGACCGTGTTTCAATTCCTGCCAACTGCATTATTTTTTTGACTGTGTTTCAATTCCTGCCAACTGTCTTATTTTTGCTACCTACTTTTCTCTAGTGTTTCTTTACTTTACTTTTTCATTAGGATGCTTTGACTCACCTGACACTTCATAAAAATTGTACCCATAGGGTATGATGTCATTATGATGTCATAAGACTCCACAGATACTCCTGCAGGTATTCTGTTGAAAGATATTATGTCATCAAGCTCTAGATTATTCTACTCTACAATGACATCATTCATGATGTCATTTCCTTCTAGAATATTCTGCTCCACAATGACTCACTCTGACTCACTCATGGAAGGTTCTGGAATCTTTTGCTCCACAATGATGTCACTCTTGATGTCATTATGATGTCATTACTCCACATTCCAGAATGTTCTGCTCCACAATGATGTCATAGCTCCATCTTTCACTTGTATTTTATTCTTTTATTGGGTTTGACCCAATATTTTGATTGGTCCTCCTTATTTTTTATTGTTTGTGAACCTAGGTTACTTTCCCACACAAAATGTATATAAGGAGAGCCCATTCTCCCCCCAAAAAAATATGATCTCCCATTTGTAGCAATCTGCCTCTCAGATATTTCACTTGCAAAGTTAGTCCCTTTGAAGTGAGACAAGTGCAGGGAAAAGAATTCCCTTGAGATTATAAGTTTCTTACCTTAGAAACTTATTAGTGCTATAGACCAAGCGTTCTTGGTCATATATATTGTCTTTGAGACCCCTTTGTCTCATTGCTCTGTGCCCTTTGACTAAGCGATCTTAGTCATCTATCATATTGTTGAGACCACGTCTCACTAGTTGTCCCATAGACCAAGCGATCTTGGTCAAGTTATAGTCCCCTTTGTTCAAGCGATCTTGAACATATATCGTATATTTGAGACCATTGTCTCACAGTCAGGTGTCCATAGACCAAGCGATCTTGGTCATATTTCATATATTTGAGACCACGTCTCACTAGTTCCAGTATCCAAGTCCAGAGCCTAGAAGGAGATTTCCTAGGCAAATACATTCCAGAAACCGAATTACGTGTCTAGAAGCTTATTCCTAGACAAGAGATTTGAGTTTCAATAAAGAAAAGTAAAGCTCCGGCTAGGTTGATCTTTATAAAAAGATTAGTTTAGCGAGCCTCCCAAGAACTCACACGTTATCTACCACGAAATAGGAAAAGTCGTAGACCGTGTTAATCGAGGACTGGCAAGCAGTCTTATCCAAAGTGTAATTGTGGTGTCATTACATTTACACGACTTTATATAAGACCCTCGGTTATTAAGACATCACTGGAGCCCAACCGCGAGGGAGGCTTCTTTTTGATTTCTTATTGAAATTCACCCGTATCCATTGTATTATTCCCATCCAACTATTCATTTCACACACACAAAGCAACCATATCATCCATATCAATTATCCCAAAGTCTAGCATAGTACCTCAGCCTACTATGTCACCATCTACCATTCCTACTATGGCACTGTCCATACTTACTATGCCTATCCCAGGTAGTAAGGCCGCACCCAAAAAGTTTAAAGGAGACTTCACTGAAGTCAAAAAGTTTATCAAGCATTACGAAAAGTTATGTGACTATAACCAAGTCACCGCTGACAAGGACAGATGTGAAACTATTAGTCAATATACTTCACGTCATGTCACCGAGTTCATTGAAGGATTGGACTCATATGAAAATTCAGATTGGAATGCACTCAAGGCAGACATTCTGAAATATTATGATGCAGATTTGGACACGAAGCGTTATAAGAGACAAGACTTAGTTTCATATGTCAAAGCTATGAGGGGACAGCGTATTCCTACTCTAGCTGCATGGAAGAAATATGTACGAGGATTTATTAGGATTGCAGGTTGGCTTCAATCTGCAAAGAAGATTACAAAAGATGAGTATGCAGGCTATTTTTGGAAGGGAATTTATAAGAGTTTACGTGCAAAGATTGAAAGTAGACTCATGGCTAAGGATCCTGACAAGGATTTGTCTAAGGCATTTGCCGTAGATAAGGTTATCTCAGCTGCAGAAAAGCTACTTCATAGGGATCGGTTCGATTCAGACTTGCTTATCTCCGAGGAAAAGAATAATTTCTCATCTTCGGACTCTGAGGACTCTGACTCAACTGAATCATCCTTGACTTCAAGCGAGGAGTCATCTGATTCAGAAGAAGAGGAAGAGATTAAACCTCGCAAGTCTACACGAAAAGGTTCGAAGAAGCATTATGTGGCTAAGGAAACTCCTAGACATAAGGACAGACATTCTGGCACAGTAACACCTATGGATTCTTCCAAGAAAGTCAGAGGTAGCAAGGAAGCTACAAGCATGGAACCACGTGATGAGATTGAGGACCTGATCAAGCAACTCAATACTATGTCACTCGAGGATCCTCAATACGCACTTTTGTATTATCGAGCTACTAAGTTAGACCCAAGAGTTATGCAGATTATTTCTCCACCACCTCCTAGGTTTGGTGCAAGAATGTCTCCTGACTCAAAGGTCCCAAGAATGAATGTTAATCCCAGTAATGGTACTGGAAGAGGTTATGGTCAAGGACGACCACCAGTGCAACCTGGTTCTAGATTCTATCAAGCACCAGGAACATTATATCACAATAGGATTTGTTTCGCATGTGGTGAAGTAGGACACACCATTCCCACTTGTCCCAAGCTCGCTAAGTTGGAAGCTGAAGGAAGAGTTAAAAGGAATGAGCGGGGACAGATTCAACATCCTAATGGGATTGCAATCAGACGTATGCCAGAGGAAACAGTCATTGAAGCACTTAAAAGGGAAGAGAAAATTCCTGTTTCCCACTTTGTTAGTGTCAAACCTGATAAGCCAAATCAGGAAGTTTTGACTAGCAAAGTGAAAAGGAAAACAAAAGCTAGAGTTTACGAAGACACTAGCGATGAAGGAGAAGACGAAGAAAGTGACAGTGATAATGATGCTTTTATGATCCCTGCATATGGTGAAGAAGAAACTGACGAAGAAGAATACTATGTCTATCCAGCAGAAAGGACTATAAAGACTGGTGTCAAAGCCAGACGAGAGCGCTTTGACGGAGTCTATCCTCCTGTTAGGAAGAATAATATTGACCAGGAGATTGGATCAAAGGGTAAGGAAAATGTGATAGGGAATAAACCTATGACTGCCCCGCGAACAAAGCCAGCTCCTATGTCAAAGAAGGAACCCGTGATTAAAGAGAAGCCTAAACCACTAGCTAAGAGTGGGAAAGGCAACGAGGATATGAAGAAGACACAAAATGAACCGGCTTATGACGAAGAAAATGATGATATCATTATGGAAGATGTCTCTTTTCCTAAGCCAGTTATAGCTAAGGAAGATAAGAAGAAAGAAGAAACAGGAGAAAACGCGAATTCCAATCCAAATCAAAAAGTTACACGTCATCGTATATCAGATTTGGCAGTACGAGCCAAACCCGAGAAGGTTTTGGAGTCAGTCCTTAGGACTCCAGTCTCTTTGGAAGTTGGAGAAATTCTTGGTACATCACGGGAATTATCAGGAATTTTGGCCAATGTTATTAAACCAAAACCGCTTATCACGGAGAAAGCCCAGGCTCACTCTATTTGGAGTAAGACCCGTGGCTTATTGATAAAGATGACTATGTATTGTGATGGCGAACCTATCAGTGCCATTATCGATACCGGAAGTCAGCTCAATATCGTGAGCAGGCAAGTTTGGAAATCACAGATTAACCGCCCCATTGACGTAGGAAGAAGCATCTCTATGAATGATGCCAATGGAGGCGAAGGAAAGTTACAGGGATTAGTTGAGAATGTTCCACTCAGCTGTGGAGCAGTCCAAACCAAAGCTAATCTCTATGTTGGTGATCATGTTCCATTTAATTTGCTACTAGGAAGACCGTGGCAACGCGGAAACTATGTTAGCATTGACGAACGGCAAGATGGAACATGGCTCGTATTCAAAGATCCACGAAATCTTCAAGTAACACATGAGTTATTATGTACCCCTGACGGTATTAGTCCCGAGTGGGTATTTGAACCATCAACTTGGTTTGGTTCAAAATTCCCTAGTACTCACTTAATTTTTGGTGATGAAATGGCTATTGATAATGAGTCAGAATTATTTAATTTTGACTTATCTTCACTTAGCACAGCTGAAAATATGGGAAATTTCGTCGCAAATCAAAATAATGATATTTTGGTTAATTTACTTGGTTTACATAATCAACCCTCTGCAAATCCATCGAATATTCTAGAATATAATGACATCATGAGTGATGTCAGAGTTCTAGACCCACAATTTGAATATATACCTACTCTCTATGGTATAAAGGAACCCAGGATCTGGGGTATGAAAGATAACCCCCAATATTCTCCCTCCAAAATGCTGCCGCTTGAATTACCTAATTTGGAAACTCAGGCAACCGGCACACAAAACTTTTCCGAGGCCGTTGGTACCATTTTAGGTACATCCGGCAATTTCCGACTGAGTTTCAATCCCCAAAACAACGATGAATTCCTATTACACCTACATCCGCTATCAAATTCTACCTCTCCCCTAGTCCGAGCCACACTTCCCTCTCCTCCATTCTCTCCCATCCAGCCGGCGGATGCCGAAACTGGATGGGTAGAGCCTTTTACTACTGGCAACCCTCCCACTCCTAACCTGGTATATCCAGATGACGCCGGAGTTGAAGGAACGGCCGCCACTGAAGGAAGTGAAGTGGGTCTATTGGGAGAAGGTATGTCTTTGAACGCTACTGAATTCACTCAACGTCTAACGGATATATTGCACTATGCGCTAGAAAATAATGCTACTCTACAGCAGATCCTAGACGCCTCTACCATTATCCCCCCAGTCCCACAAGTACCTGTCCCAGCACTTCAGGTACAGTCCCATCCATCTACTCCTACCTCTACCCCCATTCTGGGAGCTGACCCTATCGTTTTGCCGGGTCATTCTGCTCTCAGCGCTGCCACTTTTCCCAGTGAGCTGGTGGCTCAGGTCTTTTCAGTCTTTGGCGCCACTGCACAGCCACCTCAAGTACTTAGCGCCCCAGACCTTTTATATACCGCTACTCCTACTTCTACTCAGAGCGCCGCTACTACTGTGAACAACTCTTTACCATTTATCCCAGCATCTACCTACTTCTCTACCCCTCCTCCTTCTATTGAGGATTGGGGCCCCATTTCAACACATCCTACCTACAGTCCATCCCCAGTACCCTCTATCCCTCAGCCTTATGTTGAATCTCGTGTCCGCACTTCTGTACACTCACCTAGTAATGAACTCTGGGCCGACACACGTCGCGTCATCCACGTTTCTACCATCACCGATAATCCGTCCGAGCCGCCATTCATCAATCGCGTCCGTTTTTTGGAGGCACCGGCTAATGTTCCTACTAACAGCCCTTGTCCCTCCGAACCTTACCATTATAGTCCGCCGCCGTCGTATGCTTCGCATGGCTCTGATGTGAATGCACCGGACTCTACCACTATTCTACCTGTTCCCAACAGTCACCAATATCTGTTGGATTACTTTGCAACGGACCTTCCTACGACAACGGACTGTCATACACCGGCGCTACGTGATGTTACCGAGGCCTACAAAAAGTATTGCAAGTGCCAGGACAATTTATGTGCTACTGATTGGGACACTGCTACCTTTACGAAACATCCATTCGTTAACGAGGTGCAAGAACCCTTTCCCTTCCGCAGGACCGAGATCCGAGCGAGATTGGGAGGACCGTGTTCTCGACCTTATTGATCACCGTCTGCACAGCCGTGCGCTTATCGCCATGCTCGAAGACAATATTTCGTGCCGCATGTTAGAAGAAGGACTTCGACGTCCGGGAGTCCTCGCATGCGATCCCAATCAGCGTATCGGCACGCATATTCCACCGACACATTACAAAGCAAAACACCCACCTATCAATCCTTTTTTCACGTTTGACGAAACTGATTATTTGAATTCACTTGCAGCTGTTGCCGAGTTTCACGGGGAACATAGCCTTGCGTCCTCCGTCGAAGCGGCCTTGTTTATGCCGTACCCCGATCCGGACATTATTCACGCGATGGTCCAGGAGGGAGTGCTCGAGGAGCAAAGCGAGTGTCAAATAATTTCATTTGCTCGTGACCGAGACCGTGCTCTCGGAATCGAACGAGTCCGTGTGTTTATAGTTGCTTATCATTCCTTTCGGTCCTCGAATCTATCTGACGTCCCACAGCTCCGTTTTTGCATGTGTCTCGACGGAGATGAGTTCGACGAATATTCCGATAGCGATGATGACGAACCGGGACCGGACAAGTCCCATATATTCTTTTTGGCTTGAAATTGAGGTGAACCCTCAATGTGTCTATGACAGATGTACACTGATGTCATCGTCTAGACAAAGCACTTGTATTTGTATCCGAATTTCTTCTATTTATCTATATTTCTATTTGAGCTCCTATTCTATTGATCTTTCTATATTTTTATTCATAACCCCCAAAAAAATCATCTCTTATTCTTTCACGTGTATTTTTAGTCTCGAATTTCCTTTTGTTTGCGCTGATGTATGTGCTTGTTTGTATTTGTATTGCAGCTTGCACCCATTTTTCCCATTTCATTCTTGTTGTTTTTGATTCTCATCTTGTTTGTGCTATTATTGGCCTTTGCCTATATGATATTTTTATCCCAAAAGTTCCAGGTTCGAAAACCCGGGACACCTTTTTCCTTATATCTACCAGAGTCAAGTATGGTAGCATATGTTAGCAATGTTCCTAATGCTACATATGATTATCCTTATGATGAATCTGAGTTAATAAAGGAAACAGCAAGTGATAGTATATTCTGTCTAGTAATGTTCAGTGAAAATTTCACTGAAACTTCTAGTGATATACCTAAGCTTGTATATCCTGAAGACTTAGCAGAAGATCAAACAATTAAAGAATATTGTTTGAAGTTTACCTCCAAAGAAGAACGTCAAGCATGCCTCGAGGAGCTGTTTGACAATGTATCCGTCGATTCTGATTGGGAACCACCTAGTTCAGACAAGGAAATTGATGATGATTTTCTGGACTATGATGATGATGACTTGTACCTCAGTTATCAAGCATCTACCCTTTCTGATCCATCCTATAACCCAATCCTTACCATGTATAAACGAGTTGACAAGAAAGTCAAGCCCGTTTCCGGTACTTTCCCTCAAGATGCTCGAGTCTTGAGACGATTTCCACACGATCCACTAGAAAACTATGATTCCCTTGACTCCTCATCCACCAGAATTATCCCTGATGGAAGACTTACTGTTGAACGTATGAAAACTATTGATTTCAATCCCACCGGCTTTTTTACGGCCTGAGGAAATCAAACTTTTCAAACACATTCTGCACCTAAATCAACAAGCACTAGCATTTGAAGAAACAGACAGAGGAACCCTCAAGGAATCATATTTCTCACCATATATTATCCCTACTATTCCCCATGTGCCTTGGGAATACAAAAATATCCCTATACCACCCGGTATCAGAGAAAAGGTCATTGATCTATTACGTACCAAGATTAATGCAGGAGTTTATGAACCCAGTCAATCAGCCTATCGTTCACGCTGGTTCTGTGTATTGAAGAAGAATGGAAAACTCCGTCTAGTCCATGATTTGCAACCCCTCAATAAGTTTCTATACGAGATGCAGGCCTTATTCCTATTGTTGATGACTTCGTAGAGTCATTTGCAGGCCGGCAATGCTACACTGTATTCGATTTATTCTGGGGATTTGATGCCAGAAAAATGCACCCAGACAGTAGAGACTTGACAGCTTTCCTTACACCCCTAGGATTGCTCAGGTTAACAGCACTACCTATGGGATATACGAATGCACCTGCAGAATTCCAAAAGTGTACCAGCTTCATATTACAAGATGAAATTCCCCACATTGCAAATGTTTTTATTGATGACTTACCGGTCAAAGGACCTAAGTCTATCTACCCTGACAAAGAAGGAAACCCAGAGGTGTTAGAAGAAAACCCTGGGATCAGAAGATTTATTTGGGAACATGCTGTTGATGTGCATAGGATTATGCACCGCATTAAAGATGTTGGAGCAACTTTCTCTGCTACAAAAATACAACTATGTTTGCCAGATGTCCTAATAGTTGGACAACGATGCACACCAGAAGGAAGATTACCAGACACAGAAAAAGTCTCTAAAATCCTCAATTGGCCTATTCCTACTACAGTTAAAGAAGCACGAGGCTTCATGGGCCTTTGTGGAACAGTTCGTATTTGGATTCTAGGTTTCTCAGAGTTAGCAAAACCTATTACCCGACTATGGAGAAAAGATGAACCCTTTGTTTGGGGAGAAGAACAAGATGAAGCATTTGAAAAGTTGAAAGAAAGAGTATGTTCTGCCCCAGCAATGAGAAGTATCAATTATACTTCAGCCAACCCCGTGATTTTATCAGTGGATTCTAGTTTTATGGCTGTGGGAATTATATTGTCACAGATAGATGATGAAGGAAAAAGAAGACCAGCCCGTTATGGATCTTCCAATGGGTGATACAGAGTCAGGTATTCCCAGCCAAAACTAGAACTCTATGGACTCTACCGTGCACTTAGGCATTTCCGTTTATACATTATTGGAGTGCAGGCTCTAATTGTGGAAGTTGATGCAAAGTACATCAAAGGAATGCTTAATGAACCAGATTTACAACCCAATGCCACTATCAATCGTTGGATTCAAGGAATACTCCTATTTGATTTTACCCTAGTTCATGTTCCTGCTATACGTTTCAAAGGTCCTGATGCATTATCCAGGAGACCTTTAGCAGAAGATGAAGAGATAGAACCTGATGAAGATTCCTGGCTAGATGATATAGCCCTATTTTCTGGAATTTCTCAGGAACTATCGACCCTATTCTATCCAATATCCCCAAAATTCCTATAATCCAACCAGTCTACCATCCATCCTTGCTTCTACAACTAGTCAGGAAAAGACGTTGAAGGACATCTACAAGTTTCTCACCACCCTTGAATCACCTCATTTTGAACGAAGTGTCCAGCGTAGAAAATTTGTTAACCGGGCAACACAGTTTTTTGTTCGTGGTGACCAGATGTTCAAACGATTAGTTGGACGACCTCCACTTCTTGTAGTATTTGATGAAAAGAAAAGACTTTCAATTCTTCATAATGCTCATGAAGAATTAGGACATAAAGGTGTACAAGGCACATTTGAGACCATTCGTTATCGTTTCTATTGGCCTCACTTGTACACGGATGTTAAGCATCATGTACAGTCTTGTCATGATTGCCAGGTCAGAAGTGTAAAAAAGATGCACATCCCTATTACCGTTTCTACCCCTGCCACTATATTTGTCAAGATTTATGTGGATATTATGAAGATGCCTTCAGCTGCAGGCCACAAAAATCTAGTACTTGCTAGGGATGATTTATCTCGTTATGTTGAAGGAAGAGCATTACGAACCCCATCTGCCAAAGCTATGGCAAAGTTTTCTGGGAAGATTTGTATTGCAGATATGGAGCCATTGGACAAGTAGTGACTGACAATGGACCCGAAGTTAGAGGAGCATTTGAACAACTCCTCATGCGTGTTGATATCCCTCATGTTCAGATTTCACCTTACAATTCCCAAGCCAATGGAGTTGTTGAACGGGGGCATTTCAATATCAGGGAAGCTATAGTAAAAAGTTGTAAAAAGAATATTACAAATGGCCTGAAAAGGTTAGACAGGCCCTATTTGCGGAAAACATTACCACCAGTCGAACTACTGGATGGTCTCCCTTCTATCTATTACATGGTGTCCATCCCGTTCTACCATTTGATCTAGCAGAAGCCACCTTCATGGTAGAAGGATTCCATGCTAATATGAATCCAGCTGAATTCTTATCCCTACGTATTCGTCAAATTGAACGAAGACAAGAAGACTTAGACCGTGCAGCAAAGACTTTAAAGAAGGCTAGGTTCAAGTCTAAAGCTCAATTTGAACACAAATTCCGTCTACGAATGCATCGCGATACTTTCCAAAAAGGAGACTTGGTTCTTGTACGCAATACAAGAATTGAGAAAGAACTCAATAGAAAAACAAAACCACGATATCTAGGACCTTTCGTTGTAGAAAGACAAACCAAGGGAGGTTCATATGTTCTCAGAGAAATGAATGGTGTCTTATCTAAACGCGGTGTAGCTGCATTTAGACTCGTACCTTATATCTCTAGAGACTCATCAATTCTATCATCACTATCAGACCCCCTTGAGGATGAAGAAGAACAATCATCACCACCAAGTGCCAATATTTCCAGTGAAGATGAGCCAATCTCAGAAAGTGATGGACTCATATAACCCATCCCAAACCCACCCTCATCCTGTGGACATGAAAATTATGTTTGCACAGAGATAGGAAACAAAAATAAAAACAAAAGTCATTACCACTGAAGAAAACCAATCTATTGAGTATGCATCATATCAGAAGATAGGATTGCAAAATCATAGAGACCAATATTTATCAAAAGCACTTCCAAATCTATTTACCACATCCATCCTCACAACACGACAAGAAAGTCCAGCAGATATTGGACAAGAGTTATTGCTACAGCAACACATCTATTATTGTGATATAGCATACAACTGGGGACAGTTGTGATTTCACTGCCCCGCGGATGTCCTGCATGATGTGGGAATCATGCATGGACATGAATACTAGGTGACCCTCAAAAGATAAAGTCTGCTAGCTTAGTCCTCAGACTAGTCAACCCATACCTTGGTTTCAAACCATGGTCCATATTTCTAGTTTTCCCCAAGTTTCATGATCTGAATACGTTTTGACGGAAAAAGTCTAATGTGAGATGGGAATCACATTTAGACCTAGTTGATGTGAGAAGGGAAATGAAGGTTAAGGTATAGCCTTGCCTTTGGCTTATTCACTTTGGCTAGAGAAAACCATAGAGAAAAGTACAAAGCCAATAAAAAACCTATCCAAAAAGACCGTGTTTCAATTCCTGCCAACTGCATTATTTTTTTGACTGTGTTTCAATTCCTGCCAACTGTCTTATTTTTGCTACCTACTTTTCTCTAGTGTTTCTTTACTTTACTTTTTCATTAGGATGCTTTGACTCACCTGACACTTCATAAAATTGTACCCATAGGGTATGATGTCATTATGATGTCATAAGACTCCACAGATACTCCTGCAGGTATTCTGTTGAAAGATATTATGTCATCAAGCTCTAGATTATTCTACTCTACAATGACATCATTCATGATGTCATTTCTTCTTCTAGAATATTCTGCTCCACAATGACTCACTCTGACTCACTCATGGAAGGTTCTGGAATCTTTTGCTCCACAATGATGTCACTCTTGATGTCATTATGATGTCATTACTCCACATTCCAGAATGTTCTGCTCCACAATGATGTCATAGCTCCATCTTTATTTTGACCCAATATTTTGATTGGTCCTCCTTATTTTTATTGTTTGTGAACCTAGGTTACTTTCCCACACAAAATGTATATAAGGAGAGCCCATTCTCCCCCAAAAAATATGATCTCCCATTTGTAGCAATCTGCCTCTCAGATATTTCACTTGCAAAGTTAGTCCCTTTGAAGTGAGACAAGTGCAGGGAAAAGAATTCCCTTGAGATTATAAGTTTCTTACCTTAGAAACTTATTAGTGCCATAGACCAAGTTTCTTGGTCATATATTGTCTTTGAGACCCCTTTGTCTCATTGCTCTGTGCCCTTTGACTAAGCGATCTTAGTCATCTATCATATTGTTGAGACCACGTCTCACTAGTTGTCCCATAGACCAAGCGATCTTGGTCAAGTTATAGTCCCCTTTGTTCAAGCGATCTTGAACATATATCGTATATTTGAGACCATCCATTGTCTCACAGTCAGGTGTCCATAGACCAAGCGATCTTGGTCATATTTCATATATTTGAGACCACGTCTCACTAGTTCCAGTATCCAAGTCCAGAGCCTAGAAGGAGATTTCCTAGGCAAATACTTCCAGAAACCGAATTACGTGTCTAGAAGCTTATTCCTAGACAAGAGATTTGAGTTTCAATAAAGAAAAGTAAAGCTCCGGCTAGGTTGATCTTTATAAAAAGATTAGTTTAGCGAGCCTCCCAAGAACTCACACGTTATCTACCACGAAATAGGAAAAGTCGTAGACCGTGTTAATCGAGGACTGGCAAGCAGTCCTTATCCAAAGTGTAATTGGTGGTCATTACATTTACACGACTTTATAAGACC
>NW_024542278.1:0-26119 GCF_016758785.1 Suillus bovinus
CCAGAGAGGCCACATCTAACAAATAATTGTCAGATCAAGACGGTGAATACAGGCGTGAAATATGCACATTGATTCAACATCAACGCAAATGAAAACCCTCATTTGCGGGTGAGAACGAATCATGGTCAGTGAATACTGGATTTGAGAACTACACCCAGCATGTTGACGAAGGACTACAGCCTTTAGTTCATTTGAAACTTGAGGCTTGAAGGCTCTGCGGTGTAACTTGAAGTATCTGTTGTCATTGATGTCAGTGTGTGCGAGTTTCGGAATGGTCCGTTTGATCCAGGAGTTACTGTATTGATACTAAAAGAGCAATAGTCAACCAAAATCAATAGAAATTTTCCATTGAACCATGTCCTCCACTATGAAGCCTGCTCTTGCCACTCTCATCCCTGATTGCCATCAGGCCAACTCACATACTCTCAAGCTTCACCCCAACGAACAAAGAGATGATTTCTTGGATCGCTGTGCGGCCTGGCGCGGCAGTGTCCCACAATGACCTCAGGACCCATACCCTGAAACTGCTTTGCAAGAGCCATCATCTGTAGGTGGCATCATTAAATATCATGAAATGTGACTAATCACCAAACTAGATGGATACCTTCTGTATTCCCCCATTCTGGGAGACCACTCGCGATAGTGATCTCACTGTTTGCCTCATCAGTGCTCAATGCTCAGAGCATCGGGCAGAAAGCCGACTTATCCAGAAACGCCTGAAACGCATAATGATTGAACACAAATTATACTATCATATAAATCAACATGCAGGACGAAGACTCCGGAAAGCTGACATCAGTGTCGGTGTTTCACGTGGTGTGTTGCATGTATCTGGCCTTACAAGCGACACACTCGATGTTGCGGATAGTGACATTTCAAGTGTACATGAATCAGATGCAGAATAGCCCCCTTTGAGATTTTTAGCATGCCTGGTCAGTTCCACCATTCTTGTTCTATATATGTTAGATATGTACAATCAGGGCTCCCACCGACTTATGACTCTACGTGTTGTATGGGTAGCTTTCTTTTGCCTCCTTGAAGTGACATATATATCTCTATATATTATGCTGCTTGTTATGACTTGGATAGTATCTGTTGGCGATGCTCAAACAGAGCGTGTGTCGTCAACGGTCAAGGACGTCCTTGGGCTAGCCCAAGGTTAGGGGTCTTACTTGGCGAGGCTTTGGCAAGTAAGATTTGATGCCTATGTCCAAATCGGGTAGCTTATGTCAAGCGGATGCTCGACGATAAGCGTTATCAGCCAGAGCTTATGACACCCGAAGGTTAATCATAAGATCGTCGTTTAATTAGAAGGACAGAAGTCTGACTAATTAACAGGGGCTTTGCTCGTCGACGAAGTCGATGAGTAAAGATCGAGACTAAGGACTTATCCGCAATGAGCAGATAAGAAGATAGAATATAGACTGCTGGCTAGGCAGAAGGGATCACTCTTGTGAAAGTAGGAGGTCAAGAACCAAGTAGATTCAAGTTAAGGAATATGGTACATGGTAGCGAGTTTATATAGAGGACAAGAAGCATATTAGTAGGTGATAACTCGTACTACCAAGAGAAGTAAGCGGTAAAGGGTAAAACTATAAAAGGAAAGCACGTTCGAGGTAAGACACAAGTGAACATGAACGTGCAGATAAGAAAGTGAGTCAGAGATCGAAATAAGAAGTGAAACACACAGGGGCACGATCATGCAACTGCAGAGCTAAGTATAAGTACACATGTGCGACTGCGCACCGAGTCATAGATCGAAAAAGAAGACTGGGTAAAGGGGACGCAGCATGCGTTGTATCATAGGTTACCATCCAGACGGTAAGGGCAAAGGGACTATCCACAGGATTAGTCGGGTGGTGGGACGGAGCATGGGTATGCTTCGTCAGCAAAAGGGTCTGGCCAGATATACTGGCTCTGTTGAAGCGACAGGTAGAGGGTGAAGGGGAATGCGAGGATGACTAGGATAACGAGGGCGAGATTGGGATAAGGGTGTGATACAAGGGCTGAGACGAGGAGAATGAGGAGAAAAATGGTAGGGGCCCAAGCATCCAGATGTTCTTGTAACACTGATTTCCTTCGTACTAGTTTTGTTTCACTAGTAATATTGAAATGACAAAATTGCTGGGGCCCAAAAGCACACTAGTAGGTTAGTGATACTACTATTCATCGTCTTCTGTAGTCAGATCAATGACCTCTGTCTCTTCTGAGTTTCCTCTTCTTGTGCTTCCTACACAGTCATGATGTTCAAACATTCGCCTCATCATGATCAAGTCACAACCGTTGCACCGCATGAGAAAATGATGGAATTCGGCTTGTGTGAGGCCAGGCCGGGAGAAGGAGTCCAGTTTCAGAAGCTTGTCGAAGACTAGGTGAGTTTCATGTTGTCGAAGCTGGCGCCCTTCAATAACATCCTGTAGTTTGATGTCTATTGGACAAATCCTATGGTATCACTTTGCCATACACAGTTCTTGTTGAAGTACGTACCATTTCTGTCAAGAAATACGATTTCATGTGGCCTGGCCTCATCAGGGTCTGTTATCAGGCTCATCAGTATATGTGACTAATGGTCATCGCAATAACAGAACAGATCTCACTGTGTCTTGGGTAATTCTTGATGGGTAACCCGGACGATTGGTGTATTTGTTCAATAAAAACTGCCCCAGTGATTCATCAGCATCGACCAACTCGAAGTTGCGGCTACATAGTCAAGGGTAGCTCACCAATATAACCACATTTACTCGATGCGCAACAGGCCACGTACTCCCCTGCATGTGGTCCCCGTGTCAACACGACTATTGCTGCCTCATGATGGCAACTGGAATTCTCATCATCATCTATGAATGCACATAGGCATCGTGGTCCTCGGAATTGATGAGACTTTCAATGTGATGTGAGGTCGGAAGGAACCACACGCTCTCCATCGTCGTTAACTGGCCTGTGTCCAAACAAGGGTAAGATCTTCAATAATCATGTACTTAAGTTGGCTAATGTACCAATACCAGATGCACAGTGTTCTCTGGCCTCGTCTAATTCGAGCACTACTGTTTTCCTGTCACTGGCGCATGCTGCAAACTTTGCCCGCTGACACTCTCGTCGAAGTCTGTCGGTTGCAACGTTGGCCTGGGTTTGTAAGTGATCAGGAGCCATGCTATACAAGCTGATTTCCCTTGTGTAACTGGATATACTGTCCTTTTATACCAATTTCCGTCATGTGAGTACTTGCCTGCTGGGTCCGTTTTTTTATGTAATTCCATGCCTTCAGCAACTGGGGTCGTACTAGTCACGCAACTGTGGCATTGCTTTCATTACACATGTGCGCCGTTTAGTTTGTTTCCATTCCTAGTCCTCCATTTATGTTGACAGTTCAAACCCTTCAGGTCGGTGGGCTCGCTTCCGTATATTCAATGAGCTGGCGCACAATGTCACTCGGTAAGCGCTGTTTAATTTAAGCTTTTAGGTTCCAGGCTAACTACTACAGTCACCGTTGCAATCGGCAGTTGCGGTGGATGGCTTTGACCTGTGGGTATTGCATGTTCATAACTCACACCCGCTCACCTGAGAACGGACAGATTATTGCCAGCTTCCGAGTCGCCCTCTATGAACTTGACAGGATACTCGACTGTTTGCCAGTGCACTTGCGGACGAAGCTTCGCACAACTCAATGTGTACGCGAACCATCAAAGGACATGTAAAAAGTGGAAGAAGCACCTTTCGAATGCGCTATCAAAGGCCAAAGAGTTATGGAGCCCTAAAAAAAGACTGTGTAGAGAAGAAGATAAATGTGACAAGTTAGCTGGGTCTACTCTGAGTCTTCCAACCATTGCCCATAGTGCAGAGACTTGGACTTCGCAAACAGGGGAAAGTGGGGCACACCCACAATTGGATCATGGGTTTGCCGGCTCAGAATTCGCTTCTGATCAGGCTATCATCAGCGGAGAAGAATTCAATTCGGCATCACGATCAGGCATCGAAACTGAACGCGATATGAGTATCAGATATTTAATGATTATTATTGATCCCTGAACAGTCTGTTAGGAATGGTGTAGTCCTTCAGAGTCTTTGCATGTGGTCGATGATCCACGGTCGCTCGCCGAGCATCGTCCACGACACATCAATTGTTGTCTTCCTGTACGGTTTCGAGATGTACTTCCTCAACCCCCACCTATTACCGAGCCAGCCCTGCCACCAACCACAGACCTCTTGCCCGCTTCGGAGACAAGTGCACTGTTGTCATGCACACTTCCCAGTGTTTTCGGACTTTCGCGTTGATATTACAGCAATCACTCGCCAACTCACAATCCAGAAGAGCTTACAACTCTAGAAAACCTCACTCTGACACACTCCGAGTCAGACCAAGATTTCAGTATGCCTGCTCCTATAATACATAATAGCAGCATAGAAGCTCCAGATGCTTTCCATCCATATCCAAACAAATCATTGTTTCTCCTTGGCGATTGGTTTTGGAACGGAGGTATCCAGAAGTCACACAAGAGTTTCAAGGAACTATTACAGATAATTAGTGACAGCGAGTTTCAATCTGAAGACATTCATGCTACGCGCTGGAATTTAATCAACAATCAACTTGGATCTAGCGCAGACAATGCAGAGGTGCACGATGATGTGACCTTCGAAGGTGCTGGGTGGAAGAAGACTGCAATCAACATCAAGATACCCGTTCACAAGCGCACAGAAAACCCAGGCATTTACGACTATCTCATCACTGATTTATACCATCGACCACTCGTATCTGTCATCCAGGAGAAGCTTGCAAACGAAAAGCACGATGAACTATTCCATTATCAGCCCTATGAACTATTCCATTATCAGCCCTATGAACTACTCTGGAATCGCAGAGGGTCTGAAAGATCCACTTGTGTTCATGGGGAACTGTACAACTCCGAGGCTTTTATTCGAGCACACCGTGAAGTCCAAGAGTCTCCAGCAGAGCCTGGGTGTGATCTAGAACATGTCGTTGTCGCTCTTATGTTTTGGTCAGATTCGACCCATCTGACTTCCTTTGGTAATTCCAAACTCTGGCCTTGCTACATGTTTTTTGGAAACAAATCTAAATATCGACGATGCAAGCCTTCTTGTCATCTATGTAGTCATGTCTCCTACTTCAATCATGTACGTGCCCAGTTCCGATTTTTTCATACTCATGCAGTCATTGTCTTTAAGCTTCCAGATAGTTTCAAGGATTTTGCTATGAAGCACTTTGGTGGGAAAGGTCCCAGTGCTGACTTTCTTGCGCATTGCCATAGGGAACTCTATCACGTGCAGTGGAAGATTCTTCTCGACAAGGAGTTTATAGAAGCCTATAAACATGGGATCGTGATACACTGTTGTGACGGTATTGATCGTCAATTTTACCCTCGGATACTCACGTATTCTGCTGATTATCCAGAAAAGTGAGTCAAAGTTCACACCTAGAACTTGATATTATTATCTATCCTATTGTTAGGGCATTTCTGGCTACAATACGGAATCTTGGTGGGTGTCCATGCCCTCGGTGCCTCATCCCGAAATCCCGCATTCAGAATCTGGGCTTGTCCCTCGACATGAAGCAATGCCAGACCCTTGCGCACATAGACAACAATGCTCGGAAAAGTAAAGTCACAGTCGCGCGTTCACATATTTATGATCTTGGTTATGGTATTCGAAGTACTGCTGTTGAAAATCTACTGAAAGAACACTCATTGGTGCCAACCACTGTATGTTTGTTTTGTTGTCACTAAATTTGTCTGAGTATTGACCATGATCTTTCAGAATGCATTTTCAGAGAAACTCGAATCCCTCGGCTTCAATCTATTCTGCATGTTGGTCATAGACCTCATGCATGAGTTTGAACTTGGTGTCTGGAAAGCGCTGTTTGTCCATCTACTGTGTATTCTCAGTTCTGTTTGCACAGGTGATGAATTGTTGCATGAACTCGATTGTTGGTATGTTTTGTTAAATAAACTCGACATAGGTTGTTTGATTGATGGAGAACACAAGCTACAGACTCACTCCTACCTTTGGCTGTGACACTATCCGAAAATTTGCTTCAAACGCTTCTGAAATGAAGAAGATGGCTGCTCGAGACTTCAAAGACCTTCTTTAGGTCAGGTTCTATATTGTCCTAACCACTTTATATTACTCATACCTATCTAATCAGTGCGCCATCCCTGTATTTGACGCCCTCCTTCCAGAGCCGCACAATACAAATGTTTTGGCTCTGATTTGTGCCTGTGCACACTGGCACACTCTTGCAAAACTGCGCATGCACACCGACAAGACCCTTGACCTCCTCGACACTGCAACTGTTATGCTCGGAAAGCAGCTTCGCTATTTTCAGAAACATACTTGTGTGGCGTTCCAGACCCGGGAACTAAAATGAGAAGTGGAACGTCGCCAATGCCGGGAGTTACGTGATGGTGTTGGCAATAGAGAGGCAACGACATCGACATATTAGACATCCCGGCGAATGAAGACTTTTAATCTTCAAACGTATAAGTTACATGCCCTGGGTGATTATTCCACTTCAATACACAACTTTGGCACAACAGATTCATATTGTTACAACTTGGATGGTATCTGTTGGCGACGCTCAAACAGAGCGTGTGTCATCAATGGTCGAGGACGTCCTTGGGCTAGCCCAAGGTTAGGGGTCTTACTTGGTGAGGCTTCAGCAAGTAAGATTTGACGCCTATGTCCAAATCGGGTAGCTTATGTCAAGCGGGTGCGAGACAATAAGCTATATCGGCCTAGGCTTACAACACCCGAAGGTTAATCGTAAGATCATCGTTAATTAGAAGGACAGAAGTCTGACTAGTTAACAGGGGCTTTGCTCGTCAATGAAGTCGATGAGTAAAGATCGAGACTATAGGCTTATCCGCGAGGAGCAGATAAGAAGATAGAATATAGACTGCTGGCGAGGCAGAAAGGATCACTCTGGTGAGAGTAGGAGGTCAAGAACCAAGTAGATTCAAGTTAGGGAATATAGTATATGGTAGCGAGTTTATATAGAGGACAGGAGAAGTATTAGTGGATGATAACTTGTACTACCAAGAGAAGCAATCGGTAAAGGGCATAACCATAAAAGGAAAGCACGTTCGCGTTGAGACACGGGCGAGGCAGAACGTGCTGGATAAGAGAATGAGTCAAAGGTCGAAATAAGAAGTGAAACGCGCAGGGGCATGATCGTGCAACTGCGGAGCTATCTATAGGTCGCATGTGCGACTGCGCACTGAGTCAGAGATCAAGAAAGGGAAAAGGGCAATGGGGATGCGTCGTGCATCATATCATAGGTTACCGTCCGGACGGTAAGGGCAAGGGAACTGTCCACAGGATCAGTCAGGTGGTGGAACGGAGCATGGGTATGCTTCATCACCGAAAGGATCCGGCCAGATGTACTGGCTTTGCTGAAGCGACAGGTAGAGAGCGAAAGGGAATGCGAGGATAACAAGGATGACAAGGGTAAGGTCGGGGTAAGGGTATGACGTGAGGGCTGATACGAGGAGGATTAGGAGAAAAATGGTAGGGGCCCAAGCGTCTAGATGTTCTTGTAACACATATAGCACTGAACCAGTGAGTACATCGTGACCATATCATTGATAATGTAAAAACTACTTATGCATTATAGGGAGAGCTAGAACACCGAACATCAAAAGCAAGGTATCATCAAACAGACAAAAAAGGATTCATCAAACAGATTACCAGTATCGAACGGCGCGAAGCCCGCATACATCGCATTTGTGACAGGCAGTCACCACATGGTACAGTGATTGATGAAGAAGTCACTACGTCACCTGAGGTTCGTTTCCACATCAGGAAATCTCAAAACAATCCCGAGAACATCCTGCTATTCCTCCAAAGGCACCTGGGTGATCCTGCAATCAAAGTAAGTGCCACATAATCATGAAGACAGTTTGAATGCAATATGGCGCTGATCCTGAGTAACAGGACTTTTCACCCAAGCTTCAGCAGTTCCTCCTCACTAAGATCAAAGACATCTTAACCAAAGAAAATGGCCCTTCACACACCAACAGTTCCACTGCTATCATGGTACCAGGGGTTTCCCCACCATGCTCAGACTCAGAAGTCCGTATCTTCATCAAGGCTGATCGCATGTACAGACATAACTTGATGTGTCTTAACTACACAACATACGACGTCCGCCGAGCGCAGGACATCATCAATCCATCAACATCACACTGCAATGACATGCTTCTGGGCCAAGCCAACAGGGACTCAACTGACGGTGAACAACATCCTTATTTATATGCTCGTGTGCTTGGCATTTATCATGTCAATGTCACTTACATTGGTTCTGGCATGATTAACTACAACTCGCAATGAATCGACTTCCTTTGGGTGTGCTGGTATCAACATGTAGATGTTGATGAAGGCTCGAGCTGGCGCACACCTTTAGATCGCATTTTCTTCCCTCCTATGGCAGAACCAGACATGTTTGGGTTTGTTGACCCTAATGACATTCTTAGATGTTGCCATGTTATTCCGCAATTCACTCAAGGCCTGCAGTGTTTGGACGGCAGGAGCATTTCCCATTGTGCTCAAGATAAGCTTGACTAGCAGTACTATTATATCAATCAGTGCATCTAACATCTCTACCTAAATGAGGTTTCACTGACACAGCAGCTTAGTTTTGTAGACCGTGACATGTTCATGCGTTATCAATGGGGTTTAGGAGTTGGGCACACATACACCCATACTAGTCACAAAGCTGCCGACACCACTGCAAATTTTGAGGATCTTGAAGAAGAGGAAATTCAGGATCAGGGTATATGTGACTCTGACTCGGATCATTCAAGTTTGGGATCCGATTCAGGTGAAGACTCTGAAGATGAGTGTAGTGATGATGATTCTATCCTTGACTATGAAAACTAGATTGGTCATTAGTAGGAAGGCAGGACAAGGGAGCTTGACTAGGTTTTGGGTCATGTACTGTACTAGTAGTACTATTTTTTTTGTCAATGTCATCGTGAGGTTTCAGGAAACCATCAGAAGAATCCGCTAGTAATGATGATGCTTATCAATTGCTTATCGATGGCTCAAACTTGTTGATAATTGTTGATTTTGGGCTCTGGCGCTGACTACCAACAGCAGCAGCAACACTCAGCCTTTCGCGCAGACTGGGGACATCTCTGGTGCAGGGGAGTGTTGCTCAAGTTGTTCCAATTCAAACAGGCTTATCGTAGCAATCCGACAGATTGATAAGAGCCGAACTCGAACGCATCCTTTAGAACATTCAACTTCGAAACCTCTCACTATCAGTAGGAGTCCTTCAATACCCATTACTCTTTGTGAGCACTCATTATTTCATCGTTATTTTCTATTGTTAATCACCACTTATATTTCACTAGTCATTCACCATCCCAAGCGGCTTGAGGCAACTCTGGGTATACACGGACAACAATCTTGATATCAGTGTTTATGATTGGATTTCAAAAACCTGCTACAGTTAGTCACATACTCTACCGCAACAGCTTTGGATACCCAGGATAGGTCAGTGACATATTTACGTTGATGGGGAGTCAACACTGAAACATTGATGGCCACATTGATTCATCGCTATAGATTGAATCTGCAAAGGTTACCAAGTCATTTTCTCTCACTTGATATTGATTAAGTGGATAGGTCAGTGACATATTTACGTTGATTGGGAATCAATGTTGAAACATTGACGGCCATATTGATTCATTGTTATAGATTGAATCTGCGAAGGTTATTCACTGACATAGAGCTGTTCAGAATGAATCACGCTGCAAAAATGGGGTTGGTATTCATGCACGAGTTCACCTCGAGTCGATAAAGGTCGCACTGACTTGGATGGAAGGGATATCGAAAATTAAAGCGATATGATATGACGTGTAAGCTTTAGTAGGTGGGTTTTAAAAGACTGTCAGTATAGTACTAACCATCGAACTGACTTGTCATCTGCCAGATTATCGAGATTCGTCTACAGGATATGCGCCAGCAAGCCAATGTGACGGTAAGTGCTTTTATCGAGAATTCAGATGGGTTCGTTGATCACCCCTTTATTTTACTAGCCATTCACCATCCCAAACGGCTGGAAGCAACTCTGGGTATATAAAGACAACAATCTCATAACAAGGCCTGTAATTCAAGTGCATATGCAATATATCGCACTGAGGTTGAGTTATTGACTTTTTGACAGAAAGACATGGAGCCAGGGCACTACATCGCTCTCATCGATCATCGCTCCTCCATCAATGGCTCTCAATTTTGCGATATTAATTTGTATCTTACAGAAATATTATCATCGGATGCCAATCCTGGTAATCCTGGCACTTTGAATTTTGCAGCCGCTCAGGTTGCAACACCGCTCGCTATTAGATCTGTTCCCCACCCAATACGAGAAGCTCCCAGAGCATCTGATCGCCGGTGCATGCGGGATGGTGCGTGACATTTGCAACTTGAAAGCCAACTCTTATCCTGTCTACAGCACACCATTTTCTTCAGGCGTCAACTTCTCCAATACCCAACAGGTAGCAAAATTTCATCCGACACATTTGACGCATTCGAGAGGCACTTGGTCAACCTTTGGGATTGGATTCAGGTGCCTGCTACAGGGTATACCGTGGCTAGCACATTATGCCTTACTCTATAGGACTCAACACCCCACTTTTGCACTTCAAAGTGGTACTAGACTACAAGGATGTAGATAATCCATCACATCCCCGCTTGTATGATCCCAGTACGTTCCTTCTAGCACACTTGACTACCAATTGGACCCTATACCTGGTACCTGCTGTATTAGGGAAGCCAGAAAACAATTGCCCCAAGCTTTCCTTACTTTACCTCTAACACCGGTCACTGATTTTAGCTCCAAAGGTGCATCTGGATCAAGAGATGATGATATGATGCCTTCAATTGATCAGGTTACCCCAAAGGGACAAAATTTCGTTAACGTGAAAGTCGACTGTAATTTTCACCGTGAACGGGCAGGCACATCATTGCTACTGTTGCTGATGCTCCAATGCAGCTGATATCCTCCACCGCAACCCATATTACTGCACTCACGCTCAGATGAATGCACATAGGCATTGTGGTCCTCGGAATTGATGAGACCTATGGAAGTTGACGTTCATGGTTGCCGGAATCTGTCCAGCGCTTCTGAGATTGACTGCAATGAAGAAACATGTAAGTACTTGTGCATTGTGACCTTTGATGATGGTTTGCTGATAAAGTAAGCATCCTTGGGTCCGCTCAAACATCGTCAAAAAGACGAACTTCTTAAGCTGCACACTGCAACAAGCTGTTGGACGATGCACACAACCTCACAAAAGCTCTGGCTCCGCTGAAGCAATCATTGCAGCGCGAGACAATATCATATGATTACCTCCCTCATCTCCTGAGTGGGATACGAGTGACTGCTCCTAGCGACCTTATCTGCCCCGTCTGTCTGTCCTTGGCATGTAATAATCTCAATTCATTGCCATCCATGGTGGGTGCTCATATAACAACATTTTGAACAGGGCTGCACAAAAATCACCCTCCTTCCAACTAATCCCAGCCTGAAGACTATTCATTTGCACTCTAGAGAATGCAGTATGTGCTGCGCTTGAATTCCTGATGGCTTGTCTAATGTGTTTTCTGCAGCAATTCTTTCTGTTTCTGTCACGTCACACCCAGCAGACTTTGTTCACTATGATGCTCTCGCTCAGATCAACATATCAAATCTTCAGGATTGCCGTACTTATCCAGAGCTGAAGCGGAAAATATATTCCGCATTGGCCGAAGGCAATGAGGGTGAACTATTGATTGCAATTCCAAAGGAAGTTTCGCTTCGACAAACCGGCCATGCAAACCACTTGCTTTTGAACCATCATTTCAGTGAAGGTAAATTTCGGTGCTCGAGGATTATGTATCACACATTCATTTTTTACCGTATTAGCTGCTACACCTGAGCCTCATACCCCTTTCTCTTCCCACACACCTGAAACCAGACCCGAATTCATGCCCGTTGTGGTTCACATTGATTTTAGCATGAGAAGTCCGTGGATGGCATCCAGTTCATGCTACCTACCGACTCTTACCCATATGTAAGCAACTACTGTGTTTATGATAAAGAAGTTCTGATATTTTCCAGCGTGTACTGCATGCATATACATCATCATCATCTCCTGGTGCTGCAAGATGTTGGGTTCCATGCATCGACAATCTGTGGGAGAAGTGCACTTGGGAGTTCAAATTTGTTGTTCCTCGCTATCTCGAAGAGCCTGATCCTGGTCACCGCGGAGAGAAAGGTGATTTTGAAGAGTCCCAGGAGTCTATCTCGATGGTAGTTATCTGCAGTGGCGACCTTGTGGAACAGGCATGTCACCCACGTATTTCTCTTTGGGTGGGCTAACAACAGCCACACAGGTTGCACATCCTAACAACTCGAACAAAACCATCTTTTTGTTTTCTCAAGCAGTGTTGATGTCCGTACAGCATGTCGCCTTTGCCGCTGGCCCATTTCATGTGCATCCCATCCCAACAGAGCTTACATCAGAGGATACGTCTGGCATATCACAACCTCTGATGCATGCATTTTGCTTGCCTGGTCACAAAGCTATGCTCATTCATCAATTTCATTCCTGCGTTTGGCGATGAACTTCTACAGTACAGAGTTCAGCTCCTACCCATTCAGGTCATACAAAGTGGTTGCAGTGGACGAGATGCCTGTTCAGCACTTTGACAGCTCGACATTTTCCATAATCACTGGATCTCCTTCATGGCGAGGACTCGATTGAACAGGTACTTGAAACTCGGCAAGCACTTAGTCACGCCAGCCTATCAGTGGACGGGAATTAACATCCAACAGAAGACATGGTCAGACATTTGGCTTGTGAATGGTCTTGTGCTGTATATCACTGGCCTATTCGTCCGCAAGCTCCTGGGAAATAACGAGTTTACAGGCTCAAGCGGGACATGCAATGAGTTGTCGAGTGGGACAACAGATCAATGCCCCCCATCTGCCAACCACAGCACAATGATCCTCCAGATTCCATGATGTTACCTTTTGTCAACTTGAAGGCGCCCCTGGTACTGCACATTCTGGATTGACGTCTTGGCAAGTCTGGTACCTCGCTCGGTCTCCATTGCGTTCTGCCAAAGATTTTCTTATCTGCAATGAGCGGAGAGTTGCCAAATAATGCTCTTTCGACGCATTCGTTCCTGCATACATGCAGAAAGGTCAGCAGAATTGATCTTTGGTCATTCGCTGAGCAGTGGATTTACGGTAGTGGTTGTCCAGCCTTTGTGTTCTCTGCTTCATTTGATAGGAAGAAGATGGCAGTCAAGATCACCATGCGACAAGATTCACCAGCATACAAGGTGCTTGAACATAACGACATATCGAAACTGCTGCACAAGCCCGTGTCCTTTGAGGTATGTTTACGAACGGTTGCATTCTGATCAAACCCCCCTTACCAGCCTTTTAAAGGGCCAAATGACTGTCCGGATACATGAGGCAGATGGCACTCCATATGAGTATGTTTTAGACATTCACTCACCCTTCAAGCACTTTGAAGTCCCTTTCAACATGAAGTACAGACATATTCGACGAAACACTAAACGATACTTGGCACGACAGGCAGCTGCTCAGGCTGCAGCAGAAAGCAACACAGAAGCTGCTGAAGCCATGGGGTTAATTGACATGGGTTTTGGCGACACTGTGTATGGCCCACAATCAAATGGGTTGATTGTGAGATCGTGCTGTACCCCTTTGGTGTGAACGGAACGAAGAAATTGAGCGAAGTGATGCATAGGTGTCGAACTCTGTGAAGAGCTCTTCACGCCACCAAGGTACGTGTTTTCATCTTGCCTGAGCACGTCCACTCATACTCTCCTTCAAGTCTGCATATTTCAACAGGACTCGATGGCATTGAAATATTCACTAATTCCAGTGGAAGCCATCATGAGTTACGAAAACATTACACCCATTGAGCTAATAAAGGAAGCAACACTCAAGGTAACAGGCATGCCCCAGTATAGACTCTGCCAGCTAACTCGCCTTCTAGCTTGGTGGTGTCTATCTCTATGCAAACCAACAGGGCTGTGACGGCGATCGGTTGTATTATGATGGTTGTGCCATGATCGCCATGACTGGCCACATCATCGCCCAAGGTTCACAGTTCTCCTTGAATGTTGTTGAGGCCATCACAGCTACGATTGGCATCAAGGATGTGCATTCACATTGCATATCTCGCAGCCGTGGGCTCCAGGCTGCCCGTTCTGAGGTGTTTCATCAGATTGAAGAGCCGTTTGCACTTACAAGTGGAAAGTTTGGCGATACAGATGGGATGATGGCCCTGGGTATCCAGGTCAAGCTTTCTGGAGCAAGGTTTCATACTCCAGAGGAAGAGAGAGCGTAGGTCTGATCTGCTGTGCTTCGGACGTATGTTCAGATGAGCAAAAGGCTTGACGGCACATTCAAATCCACCAATTTAATGTACACTGCACACTTCAAGGTACCTACTAGTTCCTTCTAATCCCCAGCAGCCTCCTAACCTCCATCAATTCCTTCCAGGTGTTTTCCACCCATTTGATCATGTCCTCCAGCTCCTGCTCCTTCTGTAACGCCAATAGAGTAAGCCAGCATCTATCTTGTTCTGTGGTTGGAATGGGTTCATGCTGGAATGCAGAACAGCGATTTTGGACGTGATCCTGAGCCATTTGCATTGCGGTGTTCCATTTCGCCTGAAAAATATAAGTGCTGGATATGTTTCATAGTGAGTGCCACATACAATCACCGAATCGCTGATGACCAGTGGTCCTGGGATGCTCATCAGCAGGTCTGGGACTAGTAGTGGCTAGTGCTGGGGTCAGACGAGTAGATATAGTTAGAAGATCTATGTACTGCTTGCGCTTGAAGATAATCGAACTCGTTGATCTCTTGTTGCAGGCTGAGCTCGCTGTGTTCCATTGAAATGTTGTAGTAGATAGGACTTGAATTCAGATCTGTGAGGCAAGCGGACTGATATCTGCCTGGGAAATTGTGTTTCAATTCAGGCAACTTCGCAGTGCACTCATTATGTAAGTGTTTAATTGTACCGCCAGCTTTGAAAAGGTCACTGAAACCAACCCTCCAGCTAAAACCTGTCTGGTGCAAAGTACAGTGCTATGGCGGATATATCCGCAGTCCGGCGGATCATACCATTATTGTTGTAATTACCTGAGCAGCTTACATTGATAAAACTAAAGAGAGTATCCCCCATGCAATACAAATTTCTAGTAGAATTGCGGTTTTCTTGCAACACCTTATACCATCACACCACTTTGCCAATGCTTTTATATTGTTTTACAGTATCTTGTCATAGGATGATCATGTTGAGGAATTCCTATCAGAATTGCGGCTTTCTTATGATACCTTATCCTGTCACACAACTTTGTTGCTGCTCATCTATTACTTTATATTAATTTGCCGGAGGTTGATCATACTGTAGAGTTAATACACATTGCTGTCAGAATTGCAGTTGTCTTGCAATACCTTATGCCATCACACCACTTTGCCAATGTTTTTATATTGTTTTACAGTCTTGTGTCACTAGTTGATCATGTTGAGGAATTCCTGTCAGAATTGCAGCTTTCTCGCGATACCTTATCATGTCACGCAACTTCGCTCATGCCTGTACATTATTTTATATTATCATATAATTGGACATAGCATGATAAAAATTTGGTCAGATTTTGTCGATACTATCTACAAAAAGCATGTTCTTCCCGATTTCCTGATGACGTTTGAATAAAACCCAGATCTTCCAGAAGCTCCCACTAAAGTGGGAGTCGGGGAGTAAGGACTGTTATTTGTATGTAAGTGAGTACAAAGGGAATTCCATAGCCAGTGTCCATGGCTAGCGGAGTGACATTCTATAACTTTCGACTTGTCTCAATAGCAGTCATCTTTGTATTTACGGTGCGTCTCTCTCTTCCAGAGAATTTTGAGATGTCGTATAAACGGTGAAGTAAATGTGAGGTTTAGTAATGGCGCCGAGGGGCAGAACTATTCTATACCGGCAGAACCTGACATGTACGGGAGTCCCGCCACATTCCGCCGGAAACGTTCTGCCATTGGCCTGGCAGTGCGACTGCAGGTTCTGCACACAATACTAACGGTGTTGTAACTTTGCTATATGTATCCATTTGAAGGCACATCCACACAACAGCAATTCCAGAGCACAATATAAAAGCCAGCCGTCTTCCTACTATTGCATTCAGAATTACCTGATCCCACATACACGAGTCGCAAACAATGCATTTCTCCTCTGCAATTGTCCTCGCCGTCATTGCTGCTTTAGTATCATCAAGCTTTGCCATGCCCACTACTAGTGATGCAGCTAGCAGTCACGATCAGGCCTGGGGACTATGTCCCATGTATTGTGTAGGTTAGTCGGACTGACAAGTTTCAGCATGCTCTCAGAAAAGATGCGCGAGTATCAGCATTTTCTTGCACCTGATAACATGACTCACCTGCATGACAGCACCTTCCAGGGTTTTTCTGCACAGTGAGTCACATTTTTGCTTTCACATTGGTAGAGTATGGCCGTTGACACCGACGCGCGAGTTACTAGTGATTTGTAGACTCGGAGTAGATCAACGCAATGTGCACCCGCAGTTCAACTTGAAAGTCACTCGTTCTCTCAGAATAAACTGCGTTGCTATTAGCATTTGTCCCATTCGAAGAAAGCAGGGCCGCATGTAAATATACCTTCGCAGTCCAATACTGGTCCCTTCAGGCCCTTGGCTAGTACCAAAATCCACGACAAGCCCCTGTCGCTATGAAAAGGAAGGTAGACAGCACACCCAATGTAAAATGAACGCACCCACTGCCAGTAGTTGTAGTGATGCTTAGCTACTTGGACCTCTGGGATCAGTGTTTATCCTCCAAATGAGCAAAGGAGTTGAGCATACTGTAGAGTTATGATCATACCTTCACTTTGGGGTGTGACCATGTCACCCTTAACTATACCTAAGGGACGAGTCTAGAAACAAGATAATATAAGAGACGGCGATTAGGAGAAAATTAAACTGTACCTCAGTCCTCAGTGTTGTAGACAAACCACTGAGGCAGCTCAACTGGATGATGATGAGGACTGGTACAACAATCATCTGCATTCCAGCTTCTCTGATCATCATTGCTCGCAGCCATGGGTCTATGTCAGATCTGTCTGACTCGGACTCGCTGTGGCTCGGATTACACCGTCGAATTTCACATTCCGATGCTGTGCCGTTCATGCCGAACAGAAACGACGAACGGACAACTCCGGTTTTCCACGGGAACACGAAAACAACGACGAAAACGACTCGAAAACGCTACTGCGAACGTCCCTCAATGATACATGATGATTATGTGGTAATGATTTCAAACTTCTTCATCATATTCCGAGTCAATGATCTTGATCGTGCACTATCTACAATTCTATATGGAACTAATTCCCTCAATTCACAGATTGTAATAGGTGTCTATTCTGATATAAGGCAGATTTTTTCCTGTTCTAGCTGATGAGGGTCACGACTTTACAGGCAGTCATTGCTTGGACATGCGATCCAACATTGCAGGGAAGGAGTAGGACATTCTGGAGAAGAGTCGCAGTGTTTTAGATATTCCTATTCTCGCTAAGTCCTTGAATTTGTTATGACATATGTTGACTGTATGCTGCAATATAAATCCTCATGTTCATAAGGCTATGCTCGAGTTTGCATCCCATGGACGACCTTACCTGCCTCGGCTGTTCAAACTTCAAAAGCTTTCACGACTCGGAAAAGCCTTAGTAACCACGAGGCTCGATGTGATGCCAGCAAAAGCCTTGATACTGATGTCTATAAACAGCAGTGCCGCCTGGAGAAGCAAAGATGTCGGACGGTATGACCGGTTGCATATTTTCAAATTGGATTGTTCATCCGTCACAGGCATCTATAAAGAAGGGCCGCCTTGTCAGAGCCTTCCTTCTACTTATATGCATAGAAGATCATGCACATCTGGTGCCGTTGACACGGCCTATCAAGGTTCTTAGATAAGTACACAATTATCGCTATCTGATACAAAGTTCCTTGTTGCTGCGCTCCGCCACTCATCAAAGCATGATTCCATCATGATTTGTACACCGCGATTGTCGCGCGCATCTGCCATTAATGTACGTGCATTCATATCGTCCACTGATACTGATCCCGTGAGTCAAGGGCTAAACCCTTGATGCATTCATCTGCAACACCCAGGTACACCTCGTTATCCGCTATAATATCATGGGGTAACTACTTACCACGTGGACTCACGGGCCAAATTGCAAAATCATGAGCCGCCACGCAGGATTGCTCCTGGAGGATGTAGCGTCACGTGAAGCTCGTACCCGACCGGCTCAAAGTGGGTCAATCTCACAAGCTGCTCGTCAAGCGATCGCGCTACATAAAACCACATTCCACATTCATCACATCGCAACAATGTCTCATCCTGAAACAGATCTACTAGAATCGCTGACCTCTGAGCTCTCTCAGCGGCTGAAGGATTATGAAGATCAAGCCTTGCTCGAGATGATAAGGCCGAATCTTGCGTCTCAGTTTGCGCAGGAAGCTCCCGAGTTGGCCAGATTCCGAGAGGCCATGGCGCAGAACAATTCAATGGATGATAGGGAATTCCTACGCATCTTCCGAGAATTCATTCCTATCACAAACTATGAAGTTTACAGGCCGTTTATAGCAAAGTTTTTTGTGACCCCTTGCAAGGAGGCCGACGTCAAGAACATGTTCGCCCCAGGACTGCCCTACTTCTTTGCCATGTCTAGTATGACATCCGGCAAATCAGTAAAGACATTTCCAAGATATCGGCCTCCCCCGCACTTGTTGCAAAACCCTCTTTATCTGGCGCTTCCCCCATCAGAGGGAACCACCTTATCGCCAGCTTCCATGAGATATTCACAACTCTTAACAATAGATTGCGAGGACGGTCAGTCCAAGCAGGTGACAGTCTGCTCGTTGAGCATCGGCTTTCTGAGGATGGCGCTGAACTGGGACGCCGAGCACGACAACGAGAGGCTCGACTTATGGCGTAAGCCCGTCGTGTGACTGCCCCTTGCGCATGCTGATTCCCAGCTGACTTTCAGTGCCGGGGCAAACAGATCCATACGCGATCTCCTTGGTCAAGAGCTATCGCGCATTCTTTGTCCTAAATGCTCTGTTTGCACTGGCAGACTGTCGGGTGACGACCATCCGCTTCTTCTTCGCCAATGTATTCGTCATTTTTTTGCAGTATATAGAGGATGAGTGGTCTCTGCTCATCGACTGCATCGAGAAGGGTATCATCCCGGATGTCGAAAACCTAGGTCATCTACGAGCACCTTTGGAGGTAGTATTATTTTCTTGCTTGCTCCATTCCATTCGGTTCACAAGGTCTCTCAGAAATTGTTCAAGCCAAATCCTCTTCGTGCTGCCGAACTTCGGGAAATCGGACCCCCTGGCATCCAGGGTTGGGCAGTGCGCGTGTGGCCTCACTTGGAAAGGTTCCTTGGGATTACTGGAGGCCCGGCTGCTACAGCCGCTTCTCAGGCATGTCGAGTATTGCAGGTTTATAGCCCAACTGATAGCTAACCACCCACAAGCTTACTCACGTCCTCGGGCCTTCCATCCCCACGCAGGCTACTGGTTATGGCAGCTCAGAGGGTAGCATGGCCCTACCATACCACAAAAGCAACCCTAATACTGACTACAAGGTGATGTTTGTGGATGTGTTGACCGAGTTTCTGGACGTCCATTCCAACGAGTCTTCGGAGCGTGTATTGTCCATTGTAAGAGTCATCATCTGTGTCTCTTGTCTATACTCATCACTGCCGTAGCATGAACTTGTGACTGGAGGACATTACGAGCCCGTCTTGACGACTCGCAATGGCTTGTGGAGATATCGCATTGGTGATGTCGTCACAGTTAAAGGCTTCGCTCCAGATGACGGATTGCCTGTTATCAGTTACCTTCACAGGCGAGAGTGAGTTGTGGCTTTATCGGTTTTAGGAGCTGAACTAACTTTGCCCGCTTTGGAAGAGGCGGGATTGTGATGGCATTTGGCACGACGTGCACTGAGTCGCAATTGACGAATGCGATCGTCTCTGCCGCCAATCGATGGATCGGCCAAATCATAGACTTCACTATTGTAGGCGATGATCGTGACACTCCTATCACTTACGGGTATTTGATTGAAATTGGAGGTGAAATAGGTGCGTTCTTACGTTGGAACTCTTTCATGCGACGGGACTGAGCTAATTGGCGTTTACAGGAAAAGACGCGAAGATGGCAAAGCAGCAAACTTTTGAAGACCTCATGGCGGCAAACGACGAGTTTCGCACTGCTTTCTGGCAAGGTCGAGCAAGAAAGCCGACCATTCGTCTCGTGGAGAAAGGCACATTTACAGAATACCGTCAACAGAAGTGTAACAAGACGAATGTCTCGATATCCCAAGTGAAGGTTCCTGTCGTCCTTTCTGACCCGACATTTAGAGAATGGATCCTGCAACAAGTTGTAATTGAGCTGTAATAAAGTCTGATCGAAATTTATGTATCGAACTAATTCAGCCTCTGCTTTCGATGCCAATTCTTCCCTAGAGATACAGAAAGGGAACGACTAAGATGTCAGTACCAGAGCAGCGTTCTCACTGACAAAGACTCTAGTTCTACTTGTGCTGGGTCAGTCCAGTCGTGACACAAGAAATTGAATGCGCCACTTACATTGAGATACAGAACAGTCTTCTCATGACTGTTCTATATCTCAGCGTTGTGGGCTGTAGCCTATCGGTAGTATTTTTCAATACCCTTAGTGATGCTTTTATAGTAGCGGTGTTGCGTGCGGCGTTCAGCGTTCCGTGTTCCGTCGGGACCGCGGTGCTTGGACTAGTATATATGATAACTGATGCTAGATGCGGTGACGCACAGCAACGTGAGATTGGCCAAGATCCCGGACCTCGTATAATTAGTATGTTCTTCTCATCGGCAGATCACGAACATGACATTGGGATCTCACTCACCACGAAAATATATCATACCGCAATAGGAGTAGTCGTTTTTTTCAGGGAGATAACTTTGGATGAAATTACTAGGAAAGACACCTCGAGGCATGGGATCGGTACCAAAGGAGTGGTCTTTTGCTCAGGCGCCACATATTGCAGGATCATCATCGTGAATCTGATATAAAAAATAAATCATATTTGGCACAGGTACATATGCATATGTCCTGGTACGTACTGTATGTTGTTACTTGTATTTTTGGTAAAATGCCCCTCGAAAGATGGCGTGAACTTGAACTCCCAAGGTAAGGGTGATGCGGCATCTTGCAGGCAGACCAGACGGACCCTGGCGTCTCATCACTGCACACGAAGGGCATCGGTCCGGTTCAGAGGTGGAACCAAGGTTCGGTTCTACCTGTATTAGAGAACCATGGGCCAAACCTTTGTGGATGGTTCGCAGCTATCCGACTCAGGTTCGGTTTTTTTCAGTTCGAACGTAAGCCGAACCCAAAATTTCCGAAAAGGTAACAGGAGACATTGGGAGGAAGCACACGACAGTGATGGAAGTTAAGTGATAGCAAGTGTCGAATGACAGTACAAAGTAAAGGGAGAAAAGTTCTGTAGTAGTAAGTAGTAAGAATATGATGAAAAGGAACGAAGATAATACCGTTTGACGTGGCGTCGCACGAGTCGAACATCGACGTCGTGATTAGCGGCGAGATAGGTCCAAATGAATGGTTCGGAACCGTTCAGAACGGTTCAAGAATTGCAATGGAGAACCAACCTAGACAAAATGGACCGAGAATCATACTTCGGTTCGGTCAGGTTCGATAGACCGCAGCAGGCTGAGTCCAATCAGAAGTCCATCCTACGCGCAAATCCATTGCAAGCATGGATGGATGCGCTTCTGAGGAGTTCCAACTCCAAGTCGGCGGCGTGCCGGAATCCTAATGCGGTTGAATGCAAACAACGGCACGGTACGTTCCGTCATGATGCTGTGGTCATATTTCAATTGTGTTCTCTTTCCATAGTGCCATGTCAAAGGCCCCCAGGGCCATCATTCTTGTATTTGCTGCTGCCTTTGATCGACACTCTTACCATAATTTTTGCGAGTACAGAGGCCGTCTGATACATATACCAATGAACACTCCGAGTCAGCCACAGTCTAGGAAGGGTCACTCGGTTTTGTTCGTCCTTGGTATCATTGGTATGCAACTGCATGGAACATTGGTATCCTGAGAGAAACAGAACAGGGTGAGCGAATGTGGTACTGGGATAAAATAAATCAGCTAAAGACCCTGGATCATCATAAACTCAAGTCTGCAATCGATGTAGTGAGTGCTGCGATCGCGGTCTCAACATACATGCATTCCCTCCTCAACGAGATAGGGTCTAGCGATCAAAGCTGGAGATTTGTACTGCGTGGGATGAACAACTGTCGACCAGACTCTCTTACAGTTCAATTGTAACTCTTTCCAGGAACCATTCCCTAAACTTTTGGTCGGATAGGACGACGGGAACCTTCACTTGCGATATCGAGATGTTCGTTTTATCGCATTTCTGCCTGCGATATTCTGCAAAGGTGCCTTTCTCCAAGAGACGAATAGTTGGCTTTCTTGCTCGGCCTTGCCAGAAAGCAGTGCGAAACTCGTTGTTTGCCACGAGATGTTCAAAGGTTTGCTGCGTCGCCATTCTCGCGTCATTCCCTGCGATCATCGTGTAGCTTAGTTTAGCTCAGTTCTTCGCGTGGTAAGCACGAACCTATTACTCCTCCAATTTCAACCAAATACCCATAAGTAATGGGAGTGTCTCGGTCGTCGCATACAATGGTAAAATCCATAATTTGGCCGATCCATCGATTGCAGCAACGAAACGATCGCATTCGTCAATTGCGACTCAGTGCACGTCGTGCCAAATGCCATCACAATCCCGCCTCTTCAAAAACGGATGAAAGTTAGTTCAGCTCCTACTTGATAATGCTGCAACTCACTCTTCGCCTGTGAAGGTAACTGATAACAGGCAATCCGTCATCTGGAGCGAAGCCTTTAACGGTGACGACATCCCCAAGCCGGTATCTCCACAAGCCATTGCGAGTCGTCAAGACGGGCTCGTAATGTCCTCCAGCTTCAAGTTCATGCTACGGTAGGGATGAGTATAGACGAAAATGAGACGCAGAATGTTTCTTACTACAGACAGTACGCGCTCCGAAGGCTCGTTAGAATGGACGTCCAGAAACTCGGTGACAACATCCACAAACACCACCATGTAGTCAGTGTTAGGGTCGCCTTTGTGGTATGTTATGGCGACGCCACCCTCTGAGCTGCCATAAGCAGGAGACTGGGTGAGGGATAGAAGGTCCGAGGGCGTGTGTAATCTGGTATCAATGACTGTTAGTTGGGTAGTAACCTTCTGCACTTGACATGCCTTGGGAACAGAGGCAGCAGCAGGACCTCCAGTGATTCCAACGAACTTTGTCAAGTCAGGCCATACGCGCACTGCCCAACCCTGGATTCCAGGAGGACCTATTTCCCGAAGTTCGGCAGCACGAAGAGGATTTGGCTTGAACAATTTCTGAGAGACCTTGTGAGCCGAGTGGAATGTAACGAACAATAACATCTGACCTCCAAAGGTTCTCGCAGATTGTCTAGGTTTTCGACATCCGGGATGACACCCTTCTCGATGCAGTCGATGAGTAGAGACCACTCATCCTCTATATACTGCAAAAAGGTGACGAATACATTGGCGAAGAAGAAACGAATGATTGTCAACCGACGGTCTGCCAGTGCAAACAGAGCATTTAGAACGAAGAATGCCCGATAGCTCTTGACAAAGGAAATCGCATATGGATTGTTTGTCCCGGCACTGGAAGTTAGCTAAGAATTAGCATGCACAAGGGACAGTGACGCGACGGGCTTACGCCATAAGTCGAGCCTCTCGTTGTCATGCTCGACATCCCAGTTCATTGCCATTCGCAGAAAGCCGATGCTCAACGAGCAGACTGTTACCTGCTTGGACTGACCGTTCTCGCAATCTATTGTTAAGATTTGCGAATACCTCAGAGAAGAAGGTGATAAGGTAATTCCCACTGACGGAGGAAGCGCCAGATAAAGAGGATGTTGCAACAGGTATGCGGGAGGCCGATATTTTGGAAATATCTTTACTGATTTGCCAGATGTCATACTGGACATGGCGAGGAAGTAGGGCAGTCCTGGGGCGAACATGTCCTTGACGTCGGCTTCCTTGCAAGGGGTCACAAAAAACTTTGCTATGAATGGCCGGTAAGCTTCGTAGTTTGTGGTGGGTACGAATTCTCGGAAGATGCGTAGGAATTCCCTATCATCTAGCATCGTTCTGTGCAATGGCCTCACGGAATTTAGCCAGTTCGGGAGCTTCCTGCGCAAACTGAGACGCAGAATTCGGTCGTATAAACTCGAGCAAAGCTCGATCTACGCGATCCTTCAATTGCTGAGATAGTTCAGCGGACAAGGAGTCCAGGAGATCTGTTTCAAGACGAGACATTGCTACGTTTTCTGGTGCAGAGTTGGAGTGCAACTTTATATAGTGGTCGACTTATAGCCTGATTTATTCCATGCGACGTTTCTCGAGCTGGTTGGATACAATCTTGCAATGGTGCCGACATCCTTCACGACCCGTCGGCCCGGCCGCTCAAAACTCTGTTTCGATGCGTGGCCGATGATCTTGCGTGGTAAGCGATCATATCTTTGTAGCAGATGACGAGATGCATCTAGGTATGTATATGTGAGGGTTTAGCCCTTGGCTTGTCAACCCAGGAAATCATAACATACATGATGGTAGGTGCGCGATGATCGCGAATATCGGGCAATAAACACCAGGTGTGTATCTGGTAAGCTTTGAAGGCTGACGGCACTGAATGGAGATAATACAATAATCTAGGCAATCGCTATAGCTTATAAATGCTGTGCACTGCATAGGAGCTCAATGAGTAATCAAATTTGGAATCTGCAACCGATTTCAAAAACCATTTGGACGCTGGATCAGGCACGATCAATGATTACAAGTCGATATGTTCCCCGTAGAGTAACGGAAAAGTGTTGATCGAATCCCTGAATCTTGTCCCGTGATGCACACTGCGACCTGCGGACTCGGAAGCCACTGTAATCATTGCCATTAGTTCCAGCAGAGATGGTTCAAAGCTTAACATCACAATACTACCGAAAGATGAGACGCAGTAAGGTCAGAACTGGCCAAATACAGTAACATTGGTACTGGCGTAAACGGAACTTCAGCAGACGAAAAAACGTTAAAATTGCGCTCACACTGCAATGTAATAGAATGCCGCCATATGATAACCTGAGTGAATCCCAGAATCCCGAACATGTGTCGGTACTCGGTGATAGAATCGATCGCGGGTCCTTCGGACATTGAGCTGGAGGGCCCAGTTCGCCCTCAACACCCTCTTCGAGCGCTCGTCCCCAGTAAAAGTTGATTCAAGGCATTCGCCAGATTCAGACTGTCGGTATCATGGAGCTGCGTCACGGTGCGAAGAACGATATGAGTGTGATGGAGTCATCCAGCGCAAGATCCGGCGTACCAAGTATCTTGTGTTGCATTATAGCATGCGAGCATTTGTAGGTCTTGGAATCGTTGACGCTAGCCACATCTAACTCGAAGGACAGACGTGTCTGAGTTCTGTATAACATGACGCCAAGGTCTGCCCATGACTGTAATACCATCGTGATCATATGGAACCACAAACATAGTCAGACCTCGAAAGACAGCATCAAGTAGCAAAACCCGTTCCTTCTAAATATTGAAGCTATGATTATTGTTATTAGCTGGCAGATCAAGCCTAGTATTAAGGAGAAAGGTGACCGTTATGAGGCTGATGTCTGTGAAACATGACGCCTTGAAAGTCTACCAGCACCTGTGAGAATGATACCATGTCTCCAGACAGGTTTATTGTCATAGTTAGGCTTGGGTCAGACCTTGAAAGAAGCTTAAGGCAGCACTAGACGTTTTGTCGGTTTGAAGTATACAGTTTGTGATCAGGGCGAGTCAGTGAAAATTGTAATTTATAAACCAGTGACAACAAAGTCGTTATGTAAAGCCTCGTTATCCTCGACCCAACGCGCGTCCGACAACAAT
>NW_024542279.1:0-25574 GCF_016758785.1 Suillus bovinus
ACGACTGGAAGCGAAATATTAATATTATCATTCTAGGTAAACCCGTGTCAGAATGTTGAGCTGAAGTCCTTGACTAAGCCTAACCTTGGAAAGATCCATCGTGACGACAACCCAAGGGTCAACACATTGTGAGATTGGTGTTGTTGTATTATTACTATACCGTGTACCCTCCCGGGCCGAACGCAAGGGACAGCCTGATGTGGAACCTTGGGGGTTTAACGATAAAGACGCGTCCAGTACTAAAACAAACACATTGGCGGCCTTTGTAAAACGGCATTCATTCTCGAATGACAGGGATCGTCTGACGTATTGTCACTCACTCGATAGCAAAAACGTGCGAGCAAACTTTGAGTTCTAGGACAAACCTACGTTGTCGGTCGCGTTTTGACAGCCAGTTCTCTACAACGATAAAGTTCGACCGATATCCGGGTAATCTATTGTGAGGTAAATGTGGAGTCATGAGGACTGGTCCGGAAGTTGGATGTTGGTGAGGAAGCTTGAATAAACAATGTGTGTTTGACGTCCATCAATAGGGTTCGGAAAGACGCGATGGGAATGATGGACATTACTTCCGTTGACAACAACCTTCACTGCACAGCTAAACACCCAACGCTATCAAGCTTCGTGTGGTCGTTGCGGTTACTGGTCTAGTGAGTTGCGTCACATAACGTTAAGTTGTGTGGGAATTTGAACTTTCAGTCGATCTTCAAAGCTTCACTCATGATTTGTAATCTGATCTTAGTACTCAACGTTGCAACAATTATTTTGATGATTCGGGCCTGGATTGAACGTTTGAACCTTGATATATCTTTTAAGCCGGAGGCCGTGGGCCGCCACTGAAAACGACATGCGGCATGTCACAGATCTTTCACGCCTTGCATCATTAAGACATTACACTTGCCCCTCATCGATGGGCCTCATCCTCAGGCTCCCCTTTCTTACCGTGAAGAAACAAAATATCTTGTCATGCACCCCTTTTACTGTATTTCTCGACTGGCACATATTTTACCTCCGGTGCCACATACATCATCTCTAGCAACACCCATCGCACTCTCAGTGTTCAAACAAGACCCTCGGCCGTATGGGTCTCTAACACGTCTAACCGCTACTCGCACAACATTTTGAAGAACTTGTTTACTCTAACCAACCCTCATTCAACGCCATGTTACAGTGCCTGACAGAAACCTTGCTCACACTAATAAATATGTACAATATATAGATAGTAGAAGTACCACGACAAAATCTTCGAATAAAAAACAACTTCCCTCTCTCCCTGAGAGAACCCGGCACGCGGCAAACACAACAAACATTTTCCATGCTACACACTAACGCTGGTTGACACATGCAAGCGCTCTTCAAAGGCAATCCAAGTCATGCAGGGACCTCCTTCGGAGTTGGCCACGAGCTTCGCATGATATTCTCGAACGCCAAGAATCAGGTGTGGTCCCAGCACACACATCACCGTGACTATGAAAGTTTGAGCTAAACCAAGATAAATCTGATGTTCGGCGATAATTGTGTCCTGCAATAATGATTAAGAATTGTCGCATGCAGAAGTCAGAGTCACAGCGTCATACCGCTATGGCCATTTGAAACACATAAGGGAGATGAAACCAGAAACAGCAACAAAACTGAAGGTGCAGAATTTCAGCGGAAAAGGAGGATCGCATTTGCATTATAGTTAGCTCACCTTGCGAAGTAAATTACGTGAGATTTTGTTAACACCGCAAAACAATCTCCGGCATCAAGCCATCCTGTCAATGGTCGCTGCAGCTCGCGCAGACGTTTGAAAGCAATTCGGATTGCGAGACGTAGTGCAAGGGCCTCCCATACAGCGGGGAGAATCCAGGTCATCAAAGCCAGAAGTAGATTATCCGAGCCTTCTTGAAAGTCAGAGGTGCACTGAGTGATGCCGAAGAGAATAAACACTTCTTTCAAATGTTGGCAGAATGAGCCTCACGCATTCAAGTCCACCATTCACCAAAATTAAAGCTTACCCGACGAAACACGTCTCGTGACCAATGCAGCGATCACTCCGTCAGCGATGTTGACAACCAGGAAGATGACACTGAGAGATATCAGTACTTGTCTGGATTGTTGATGCAGGGCATATAACCGAGCGATCATGATGACTTGCGTCATGTGTCAGTCCAGTCAAAGTAATGCAGCTGCGTAGCTCACCACCCAATATTGCAGTCACGGCGACATTGATCCAACTTAGTGCGTCGAACATTATACGGCCTGAAAAATCGAGTTACGTTGGTTAACAGCATCGGAACTTTAAATGAACTCACAGCTATGGACATCATTGCATTGAAGCAGGAAGCTCGATAACTCACTCACCCCTGCAAGGGAGTGCGATTAATTGGATGTGAATGGCGGGCAGCGGTGCAAAGTACTCACTGAATCTGTTGCCGAAGTTCTCGGAAGAGATACTGCATGCCATTGATCAGAGGAAACGTATGCAGTATGTGAGAAGACATACACTGGATGTTAATGCTGAGTATGAGAGACAGCCGATTAATGCAACATCGATTGCTTAGCTATCCGAACATACATAGCATGTAATATACCAGCATAGCGGACCTAGAATATTGTCAAAGTTAGTACAACGTCTCAACCACGCTTCTGAGTCCTGACAGGATACGTCCGATGAGATACAAAACTGTCATGAATGACCAATGTTGCATCTGCCGCACATTAATCGTGTTTTCGTGTTTTCCGGTGAGAATCTGCTCACCCAGACAAGTTCTACCTATAAATACATGATCAGCAAGATTGTTGTTCCGGTAATGACACCGACATACCTCTCGTCCGAACGTCGATACTAGAACGCACCGTAAGTACCAGTGATATTTGAATACTATCTTGCTCACCCGAATCATATATCAACCCAAAAGAGAAGGAGACTGCAAAACCGCGGGTCTAGATCATCACATGGTCATGCAATATCCTAGTGGTTCTCTACGAACCAACGACATAACTGGTCATTTGGGTCGAAAGCATGAACGGCCACCAAATGGAATCATTTGATACTAGGGTCATGCTGTTAAAGGGTGGATGAGCACCTGGTGACGTGCGGCGTTCGTCCGTGCTAAATATCCTACCATGCAGCGCTTTACTGCCGAAACAAGAACTATAGGAATGGTGTGTGTATCCCTACTTTGAATATCTGAACACCGATCAGCTCAGTCTCCAATTTGCTCATCCGGGTCGGAGAGGATAATAGCCGGTCCAACACGGTCACATCCTGTTGGCATGAAAGCAGGGAAACGAAAAGTAGGGGAGGTCAAAATGGAACGAACAGATAACTCACCTTCCAACCCGGGCTGCTAGTACCCTCAGAACACACCTCTCCAGACTACATACCCAATTCTCCTACTCCTCAGCACCTCGATGTTCTTTGCTGCGGTGGCAATCCGATGGGCCATAATGTCACAAGCATAGTCCGCGCATATCTGGATTCTGATGAAACCCGATCTAAACGCACACGACGAGTATAGATGCGCAGCCAGATATAATCTGGCTGATATTTTATATAGCTGCATGACCGCTCATATTAGTGCAAGCTAGTATAAAGAAAGAAAGGTTGTGGGAGCAGTGTGATGGCGCTGTGTAAACGCAACACGTATTTACTAAAGTATTAGTTAGAATGCAAGGATGTGTCATCAACGCAACATAAGTGATGATGTTTTGACCTTTAGAGTCTTAGATCCAGTAAATAAAGTTCGGATACCTTCAAGGCGGCGTAATTAGAACAAAAGTAAATGTGAAATAGTCAACCTAATAAGGTAATTGGGAGATGCTTTTAAAAACTTCTCTTGACCCGAGCTATGCACGGAGGCATGCTCGTTCTCGCTCGAACGATGCTCTCTCAAGTCACGAAGGGTATATATCAAAGTTGATTTTGACCATAGACAAGCTGAGACTCTCAATCGAGATAAAATTTCAGACGAGGTTATCACTGGCAGTGGTACTACGACCATGTACTTTGTCACAATCATCCACTGTCCCCGACCTGCACCATAAACTTGCTCCAAATCCCATCAGGTTCGACGTGCACACCGCAGAGATATTCAGATACGCTCGAAATTTGAATGCTTTGCGCGCAACACCGCATCGAGGCTTCCTTGAGGCATGCAGTAATGATTTTATATAAATGACCAACCCAAAACTCCATACTAATGGCTTGGCAATCACGAATAACTTTCTGATCATCGCTTTCGTTCTGCCAGGAATCTGTTTGATCTCATTATGGAAATTCGTATGTCCCCAAATTCAGCCTAACTCACACCCCCAAAGTGCGCCAGGCCCCGAAACTCACATGCCAATTCACGCTAATTTACAGGGGTGGATTCACACAGGTGAATTCACACCGCCGCTTTCGCAGTACACTACCCAAGACCCTTATTTTACTTCTCTTCGACTACCATTCACAATGAGCAAACGAAATCATTCATCGAGGAATACGACTCAAACAACCAACGCATCTAGTGAAGCAGCAGCAGTTCCTGGAAACTCGGTGTGTGGCCCATGAAGATCACCTAGTTCACCCCAAATCCTGACATTAACGCATCCTTCGTCTAGCATCGACCTCGTAGCAAAATCGGTCAGTTCCTGAAGAAGCTTAAGGAGGATGCGAAAATGTTAAGGACGGTGAGTCCACGAACATCCAGAACGAGGGTACTGCAACACGACTAACATTGCAACAAACGCTCGAAGAATTCCCGCAGCCCTGGCTCTGCTCCCGAAAATGTCGTTCATGACGAACGTGCTTCATCGAACCCGAATATCGAGGTTAGTTCTCATACTTGCCCTTCAGTCTCTGTTTTCTAAACTATGGCGGTCGCGCAGGGTCAGGCTGGTCCGTCCAGTGTAACACCGGAGCCTGATATCCAATTGGCACTTCGGGATGCACAAGAATATACAAAGCACATGCACTCACTTCCGAGACGTGCGATAACTGTAGCATCTGCTGGTCAGGATGCAGAGAAGGATCTCGATACTGCAGACCAGTTTGAGGACACATATCTCAAACCCCTCAAGATATTTGATGCTGTTATCGCAGAGATTGCGAATGTATGGGTCTTCTTCTCGATCAGAACCAAACTAATCCCGTTCCACAGATACATCCATATGCCAAGATGGCACTGGGCGTGTTGTCTTGTGCAGCCAAAGTATGTCTTATCCTTATCTCTTCCTATCTTACATTGATCAGGAATCATTTGTGCAGATTGTTCTAGCTCAAGCAGATCGCGACAAAGCAGTACTCAAGCTCGTCGATAAGCTGTGTGAAGTTTACAGCTTTATAACACAAGATCAGATGCTCGGCCAAATCTCGTCGATGCGCATTATCCTTGGACAGATTTCTCAGCAGACCCTCGAATGCGCTCAATTCATTCAAAAGTATTCGAAGACCAAGAACTTTTGTGAGTATTCAAAGCTGTTGCACTTTTCATCGTCTCAAGTTTCTGCCGTAATCGCAGGGAACAGACTCAGAAAGAATGTCGCCTCAGAAACGAAAGATACCATCGAACAGTACAGTAACGTGTTGGATACACTCATGCAAAACTTTCGGGACCAAGTTACTCACGACGTAGCCTTATATGTCCACCGTACGGGTAGGCGTTCAGATGTGCTTGTGATTTGACATATATTCATACTTTTTCAGGAGAAATACTGGATCTCAGTGGCATGACTTACGCAGCTGGCGCGGGCCTGGATACCAGGAAACAATGCCTCGAAGGGACGCGCACGGAAATCCTTTCCCAGGTCACGGATTGGGTCAACGGCACTGGTAACAACGTTTCGCCCGTCCTGTGGCTATCTGGCCCTGCAGGCAAGGGGAAAATCGGCCATCGCTCACACCATTGCTAAGTGGTTTAAGGATGTGGGAGGGCTTGGTTCGTGTTACTGTTTTGACCGGCAGCGAGAAGCAGATCGTCGCCATGAAAAGATCTTTTCCACGATCGCGCGCGACCTGGCTGACCGTGACCCGGAGATGAGGCGGGCATTAGCAGATGCAGTTCAGAACACGAATGAGCTCAAGAATACAGCGGATATCATTCAGCAGTGGCAGAAGCTTCTCATCGAGCCACTAGGGAAGTCATCTGGGTCAACTGATAAACCCATCGTGATTGTGATCGATGCACTGGACGAAAGCGGCGGAGCAGATACGCGGAGAGACCTCCTCCGTATTCTAGCTGGCAAACATCAAAACCCCGACGTTCCCAAAATAACAGACCTCCCGAACAACTTCCGCTTCATCATCACTTCTAGGCCGCTTGGTGACATCAATTATGAATTTCACGATGTTCCGCATATTCGACAGATGTCGATGGATGATATCCCACCAGAGTTCGCAGGAGCGCGACATTCGTGCTTACGTATCTAAGGAGTTGGAAGGGCTGGATTTCCAGGACAGACAGTTTTCAGTCCTCGCTGAGAAAGCTGATGGACTTTCGAGTGGGCACGTCTCGCCTGCGAATACATCAAAGAACCCCATCTTGGGATATCTCCGAATGATTTCTATGAGTCTGTGGTGTCACGCAATCCCACCGAGAGGAGCATGCTGTTGCACGACATGTATCGGCTCATTTTGACAGATATCATGAACAGGGATGCATCCATCAACGTCCGTCTGTCGCAGAAACTGCATTCGATTGCGCTAACGAGATTTCGCTCAGTGATGAGACAAATACTAGAGACAGCTGAGCCCCTTTCTTTAGCTTCCCTGAACGCCATGAGGCACCATTTCCCAACGCAAGAAGACAATTTCGACGTGGAGCTTGTGGTCAAAAGCATGGGCTCCCTCCTGAGCGGCATCACCAACCCAGATTCCCCAATCCGACCCCTCCACGCATCCTTCCGCGATTTCTTGACCGACAAACAATCCAGCGGGGAGTTTTTCATCGACCTGTCGATGGCGCAGCACGACCTTGCATTCGCGTCGCTTAGAGTTATGGAACACAACCTGCGCTTCAATATTTGCGATTTAAAGTCGTCGTATCTGCCTAACAGCGAAGATCCCGGACTGCAAGAACGAGTCAAAAAATACATCCCCCCATATTTATCATATTCCTCTAGATTTTGGACGTCGCACGTACGAACCACAGCGTTCGACACGGAGCTCGCGAAAGAAGTGAAATTGTTCTTCGACCACGAGCGGGTGTTTTTCTGGGTCGAGTTGCTCGCCCTGATTAAAGCTCTCAGCGGTGCAGTCCATGCCCTTGCGCTCATCCCCCAGTGGCTAAAGGTGAGCACACTGCTACGGCGCCAGACAAAGAACTCACGCGCAAGCCCAGGGTCAATCCGAATTCAAAGATGTCTCGTCGACCGCAATGGATGTACAGAGGTTCATTCAAGTATTTGGCGGCATGATTTTACACAGCACACCGCATCTGTATGTATCAGCACTTCCATTCTTGCCCGCCAACTCTCCGCTATCGAAAAAGCTTTCTACACGATTTCCGAATATTCTTCGTGTAACATCTGGACGTATTATGAACTGGTCGGCTGTTCAGGCCGTGCTCAGGGGGCACACTTCTTTCATTTACTCGGTCTCGGTCTCGCCGGACGGCACTCGCATCGCCAGTGGTTCGGAGGATGGCAGTGTTCGGCTGTGGGATGCTGCGACGGGTCAGCCAGTCGGTCAGCCCTTGCGGGGGCACACTTCTGTCGTTCTCTCTGTCTCGTTCTCGCCAGACGGCACTCGCATCGTCAGTGGTTCTTGGGATAACACTGTTCGGCTGTGGGATACTGCAACGGGTCAGCCAGTCGGTGAGCCCTTGCGGGGGCACACTCATACAGTTTCCTCGGTCTTGTTCTCGCCGGATGGCACACGCATTGTCAGTGGTTCGCGGGATCACACTGTTCGGCTGTGGCATGCTGCGACGGGCCAGCCAGTTGGTGAGCCCTTGCGGGGGCACACTTCCTTCGTTTCCTCGGTCTCCTTCTCTCCGGACGGCGCTCGCATCGTCAGTGGTTCTTTTGATAAGACTGTTCAGCTGTGGGATGCTGCGAGTGGTCAGCCAATCGGTGAGCCCTTGCAGGGGCACACTCATGCAGTTTCCTCGGTCTCGTTCTCGCCGGACGGCGCTCACATCGTCAGTGGTTCTTATGATAACACTGTTCGGCTGTGGGATGCTATGACAGGTCAGCCAGTTGGTGAGCCCTTGCGAGGGCACACTTCCTTCGTTTCCTCGGTCTCCTTCTCGCCGGACAGCGCTCGCATCGTCAGTAGTTCTTACGATAACACTGTTTGGCTGTGGGATGCTGCAACAAGTCAGCCAGTCGGTGAGCCCTTGCGGGGGCACGCTTCCTTCGTTTCCTCGGTCTCGTTCTCGCCGGACGGCACTCGCATCGTCAGTGGTTCTTTTGATAAGACTGTTCGGCTGTGGGATGCTGCGACTGGTCAGCCAGTCGGCGAGCCCTTGTGGGGGCACACTCCACCAGTTTACTCTGTCTCGTTCTTCCCGGACGGCACTCGCATCGTCAGTGGTTCGGAGGATGGCAGTGTTCGGCTGTGGCATGCTGCGACAGGTCAGCCAGTCTGTGAGCCCTTGCGGGGGCACACTCATGCAGTTTCCTCTGTCTCGGTCTCGCCGGACGGCACTCGCATCGCCAGTGGTTCTTTTGATGAGACTGTTCGGCTGTGGGATGCTGCAACGGGTCAGCCAGTCGGTCAGCCCTTGCGGGGTCACACTTCTGTCATTCTCTCTGTCTCGTTCTCGCCGGACGGCACTCGCATCGTCAGCGGTTCAGAGGATGGCAGTGTTCGGCTGTGGGATGCTGCGACGGGTCAGCCGGTTGGTGAGCCCTTGTGGGGGCACACTTCTGTCGTTCTCTCCGTCTCGTTCTCGCCAGACGGCACTTGCATCGTCAGTGGTTCGGAAGATTGCAGTGTTCGGCTATGGGATGCTGCGACGGGTCAGCCAGTTGGTGAGCCCTTGCGGGGGCATGCTTCCTTTGTTTGCTCGGTCTCGTTCTCACCGAATGGCGCTCGCATCGTCAGTGGTTCTTCTGATGAGACTGTTCGGCTGTGGGATGCTGCGACGGGTCAGCCAGTCGGTCAGCCCTTGCGGGGGCACACTCATGCAGTTTCCTCGGTCTCGTTCTCGCCAGACGGCACTCGCATCGTCAGTGGTTCGGAGGATGGCAGTGTTCGGCTGTGGCATGCTGCGACGGGCCAGCCAGTCAGTGAGCCCTTGCGGGGGCACACTTCCTTCGTTTCCTCGGTCTCGTTCTCGCCGGACGGCGCTCGCATCGTCAGTGGTTCTTTTGATAAGACTGTTCGGCTGTGGGATGCTGCGACGGGTCAGCCATCGCAACAGTGCGCCAAGTCAGATTATCCATCATTCTTAGATGATCATCGCACGATAGAGTCTCTCCCTACCATTCCATTGAATACATGTACAAATCACTTCATTTGTTTCTCGCCCAACTCTATCCATGCACTGCGCAACACTTCTGATTTCATGGAGGGAGTATCCCATGATGACTGCAGTTCGACCCACTTTTTCCTGGATGATAGCAGTGGATGGATGGTAGGGCCCAAAGATCGGCTGCTATTCTGGGTACCACCCGCTTCTCGACATCCGTTTTATAGCTCTCAGACTGCATTAGTGATACCCAGAGGAGGTCCTGAGCTTGATATGAGCCGCATGGCACACGGACAACACTGGCAAAAGTGCCGAGAGGGGTTAGTCTCTTCGAAGCCCTCTCTGTTCCTTGCAGGTACTAAAATCTACACTTGCAGACCTTAATACTGGCAATAAACACAGCGTTGGATCCATTTTGGAGTTTCAGGTACAATTTAGATGTGACCGAGTGTACACTGGATCGTACTTCGTATGCTATTCCATACCCAGCATCTCATTTGTTGCACCCTATGTGTTAAAAGCTGCGGACATGTGGAGCAGCTGTTCACGTAAAAGATAGGCTGGGACAAGGCTGGGAGATATAGCACGAGGTTGACTGTTTCGATCAATTGAAGGAAATATATAGGAAATGCACAAATCCATATCTAGTCAATCGGCAAGGCCCAAGTTGATATAATAGGACGGCAGACCATTACCGCTGAGACGAACATCAATGCCAGTCATCAAATTGGAACCAAACTGATCAAACCTCCACTGTGAGAATACTGCGATCCATATAATGGTAAACATGCGCTGTCTGTTGCCGGGAGTCGAGAAGCACCTTAGGTAGGATTTACCAGAGGCGAACTCTCGTTCGACGTTCAAAGCATGTCGGATTTGAGCCAGCTCGAAAGCTACTAGAGCGTTGCGTTCGTCCCCCCCATTTGCATGGCGCTGAGCGAGGACTCGTGCAGCTTGTGATTCCTGGAAGGAAACAGAGAAACGTTCGATGATTTACTTAATGGAATAGTTCTTCGTGGATGCTCACCAACCCTCTCGCCATTAGAAACCGAGGACTCTCTGGGATGAACCTGAAGACGCTGAGTCTCTTTGGGCAGGGCATAAGCTAACAGTCTTACCATATTAGCACCATCTGAATGATAGGAATAAATGCTTGAACTAATGAAGGGGCCTTCCATGACCACGGTGACGTCCCCGCAACGTCATAAGTGCCCAGGCAGATCCAAGCCGCTGCCAGACATGTGAGAGACCAAATATGCGACACCGGATCTCACATACAGATGGCGCTGCCAGAATACCACAACGAATTGTACAGAGAGGTCATTTTTCCGCGCTTGAATGAGATTAGAGCCGATGGATAAGATACGAGATGATTCGGCGCACATGTGTTGGATAGCTAAGTTCGCTGATGAGTAAGGGAGCAGCATTGATGGAGAAAGCCATCCCAAATCCGACTGAGAAATGGAGGATAAGTATATGAATAGACGTTTTGATTGTGCATCATACTAAGCAAACGAGCGCCAAGGAAGACTTGGATGTTGGTGGATAAGGCTTGGGTAAGAACACCAGCTAGCATGACGACTGCCCCGATGAACATAGCTGCTCGCCGCCCTAATAGGTCAGACACGTAAGGAGAAAACGGAGTTCCCTGAGAGCCAGTATGAACTTTGTAGCGATGCGAGTAGTGCTACAGCTTACGCTAAGGATGCCAATGCTATGTGCAGAGTTGATGGTCCTGGAGACCGTGAATAGTATTGCTATACCAGAGCCAGCAGGTGCGTACCTAATTTCATACCCTGCGGTGTATGGAAGTACTCTTGCCATCCGGGTAAGATCTGTAGATCTAAGGTAACGTGAGTCAACCGTCCACGATCATGACGACTGTTCCACGACTAACTATTTATCATTGATGAATCGAAGCCATTAAGCGTTGACGATAAGAGCGGTAATATTAGACATATGTTTAGCATCAGGATGGCTGGGCACGCAAGCACATTATTAATTTGCATGCATTCGACGAAACTCGTACCACAGTTCATCCATTACAACCCTCGATAAGTGAAGTTTGCAATCGTCTAATGCGGGACTGGCATTAAAGTGGACACTTTGAGTCGGTATGTAAGGGGAGCAGTGAAGATGATTAAATGTCAGGTGGTGGGGCATCGAGTGCACAGACGCACTTGGCCTGGGGACATTCGCAATGATGGTATGTATGCATAGAACTTGGCAGAACCGAAAAAAATAAAATGTGTCATAGTCAACCTAATAAGGCAATTGAGAGATGCTCTCGACGCGAGCTGTGCATCTTCCAAAAACCACAACTTGAAGCTTGAGCTCCCCTTTTCAAATTTAAAATGTAGTAGTTAGTCCTTCAACCTTACTACGGCGCGACTGTCAACCCCTTTACGCTTATCGGTGCTCGGCCAACCATGTACGTCAATTCCCCACCTCTCAAAGAGGTTCACCGTAGCGTTTTCGAGTCGTTTTCGCATAGAACTTGGCAGAACCGTGTTCTTGGAATTTTCAAGATCAATGTAACCTAATAAGGCAATTGAGAGATGCTAGCAGGCCTCACAAGTCCAAACATGAACAAATAATACAGGCAGCAACTTGAAGTGCCAAGCGCCAACTGCATCGATGACCGAATGACGAGCGATGGTCTTGAATGAATTTTGTCCTTTCAATAAGTACTTTCACTTGTCGAACAACACTGCCCCTGCAAGTTCATGCACAAAACAATGGTGAGGTTTCCTGGTGGCCTTTTGCCTGATCCCCTTTTCAGCTTTGGAGGATTGCTATCATTAGTCCAGGTTGAGCAGCCAATCGATAACGGGCGCTTTCAGGCCCAAGTTCATAATCCATAATTGATTACAGAAATGTAGGCGCTCGTCGAATCTGTTTGTTACTCACCACCCATCCTAGTTCCATCGCACCAAGACAACCTCTTAACACCCACACCTATCTACTTTTCTCATTCACTGGATGGGTGAAAACAATCCTACTTGGAAGGAACGCTGGAGGCGGCTGAAGCAAAGTTATTCAGACCCTCATTTGGTAGAGGAGAGAGGCAGGAGGGCAACCAGTCACGATGTACGAACTTTTATCTTGACAACTACATTATCTCTAATCATTACAGTCGTCCTCTCTCTCGCCTCCGAGAAATGGATCTCACGGACGACTCACGAGGTCAATGCGCAAGATCTTTGGCAAGGTGAACAAGCGCTTCACTCGAAACGCTCGACAGTCCCCCAACCCGGAACCCACAGCTGCAATTTCCAGCCTACAGGACACCCGACCTGTTCAATCAACTAAGGTAAGTGTAATTTCAACTCTTAGTGTGCCCTGTGTGCCATGATTAGTACTAATCGCTTCTGCAGGATCTCACCCCTCCCACTCTCGAACCAAATTGCGAGCAGTCTTCCAATTCAGGGATCGTAGAGGTAAGCTCGACTAACGAAACTCTGAATATTCCCATCCGTCTCATTCGACAACGTGCTGATGTCTATGCTTAGGCCGAACATCTCGACCCGAAGGTTGTGAACAAAAAAATCGCCAATGCCAACAAAGGTCTCGCAGGCACCAGCCAGGTCCCCCGCATTACTCCAAAAGGCTTCTTTTGCGATCAACGATGTACCATCCGTTTCTGATGAAATAGACACGTTCTCCGCGTTGCTTAAACCTTTGAAGGCATTCAACTCCGTTGCCAACATGATCGCAGACGTACGACCATCTATCTCACTTCTGCACGTCACTAACATTCACATGCAGGCCCATCCTTACGCGAAGTTGGCGTTGTGTATCTTCACTTCCGCATCCAATGTAAGCTTCTTTCTCGATCATCGCCGTCGCAGGTTGACAAAATTTCGGTAACAGATGATTCTCGATCAGGCAAATCGTGATGAAGATGTTTCACGTTTGCTCTCGAAGATATCTGGAGTCCATACTTTTATCACTGAGAAGCAGGAATTGATCGAAATGGAATCTATGCTAGCGATATACGGAAAGATAGCGCGACAGACACTCGAGTGCGCAGATTTCATCTGCCATTACTCTGAGACAAAGAACGCCTGTGAGTCGATCTTACTCCTTCGTCTCCTTCATCTTGACGTTGTCTCTTTCGATAGGGAAAAGACTTGGCAAGAACGTTTTCAGTGAAACAGACAGCAAGATTCAGAGCTACAGTAATGCTCTCGATGATCTCATGCAGCAATTCCAAGGCCATCTAGCTCGTGACACTGTGATCACCCTTCATCGTGCTGGTAAGAGCTTAGATTCACTTTCAACGCACGATGATGTTAATGATGCGTGGCCTAGTCGATGATCTGGACTTCAGCGGCATGGTGTATGCGGATGCTGCCAGTTTCGACACCTCCAAACGGTGTCTCCCAGGCACTCGTGAAGTCATCCTGTCCCAGATCAAGTCCTGGGTCTGTAGCACGGAGAAAAATGTGCCTCAGCTCTTGTGGTTATACGGCACTGCAGGAAAGGGCAAATCGGCTATCGCTCATACGATAGCCAACTGGTCAAATGAGCAAGGTGGTCTGGGAGCCTGTTTCTGTTTTGATCGTACACGTGTAGCAGACCGTCGGCACGAGAAAATATTCACCACAATCGCTCGTGACTTGGCTGACTGCCATCCTACCATGCGGCGCGCATTGGCGCGTGCAGTTCATGATCGTAATGAACTTAGACATAGCGCTGACATAGCAAGACAGTGGCGGGAGTTGGTCGTAGGACCAATCAATGAGGCCTCAAAAGATTTCAATGCACCCGTTCTGGTAGTTATTGATGCGTTGGACGAGAGCGGCGACGAGAAATCCCGGGAACAAATTCTGCATTTGCTTGCTGGCGACCCGAACGCCACTTCCTCCCAATCCTCCCAACTTCCAGCAAATCTCCGCATTCTCATCACCTCCCGCCCACTCAGAGATATCGGGGATGTCCTGCAGACCGCACCGCATGTTCTTCCTAAACCTATAGATGAAGCCGAGTCGACGGAACATGACATCCAACTCTACATCTCCTCCATGCTGAAAGTCCTACACAATACATTTGAGGCTAGACACTTCAAGTTACTAGCTGAGAAATCCGATGGCCTGTTTGAATGGGCTCGTCTCGCCTGTGAGCATATCAAGCGTAGGAACCAAATGGGCCCAGATCCAATGGAACGCTTCGAAGCTGTGTTGGCTGGAGCATCTGCAGAAGGAACACCTCTACTGGATAGTATGTATAAAGCCATCCTGGCAGAAATTATACCCAAGTCCATGATCCCCTGGTATCGCTCAGTGATGGGGCAAGTCCTCGCATCGTTGGAACCACTTCCCATGGCTGCGCTGGCGGCTGTGCGACTGTATTTTACACCCATGACTAGTCGTTACAAAGTGAAAAATGTCATTGAGCCGCTCGGTTCGCTGTTGATTGGGGCAACGGATTCTCAAACCCCCATACGTCCCCTTCACGCATCATTCTACGACTTCCTCACAGACAAATCGCGCAGTGACGACTTCTTCATTGATTCATTGGTACAGAGCGACCTTGCCTTTGCCTCACTCCGGATCATGAAATACGGACTTCGCTTCAACATCTGCTCCTTAGAGAATTCGTACTTGCCCAACTCTTCTGTCCCTGATTTGGAAAAACGAGTCAAAAAATCCATCCCGGCTGAGCTATCATACTCATGTCGGTTTTGGGGGACTCATGTCATTTCTACGCCCTTCGAATCTCCACTCGCTAAGGAGGTTGAAGCTTTCTTCGATGGAGAGCGCCTTCTTTGGTGGATGGAAGCACTGGCTCTGACAAAAAGCCTCGGCGGCTCGGTAGAGACCCTGTTATCTACTGCAGACTGGTTTTTGGTGCGTAGCTCAATCTCATTCTTTTCCCGGCAAATTCTTACGAGCGGTGGGGTGGTCGTAGGGTCAAGCCGAGTTTACGCAAGTTAGTGACGCGGTCAAGGACACCCTGCGTTTCGTCTGCACTTTCGCAGACGCCATCTTACACAGCACTCCCCATTCACACTTGTCTGCCCTGCCGTTCGCTCCTACGCAGTCCAAAATGTTTCGCAAGTTTGCCGCCAAGTTTCCTTGTACCCCCCGTATTGTTGCTGGCCATGTCGAAAATTGGCCTCAGATGGAAAAGATAATCCATGCAAATGACCGTATTTGGTCGGTTGCAATGTCAGCAGACCGAAAACGCATTGCATGTGGTTTAGAGGATGGAACGATCCAGGTGTGGGATACAAAGACTGGCGAGGCATTGCGTGCACCTACCTCTTCAAGGCCACACTAGCAGTGTTACGTCCGTCGCATTCTCACCGGATGGTCATCGCATCGTTTCAGGTTCATGGGATGCAACAGTTCGTATGTGGGATATAGCAACCGGCAAGGCATTGAGTACCCTCCGAGGGCACACTGACTATGTTCAGTCCGTCGCAATCTCGCTGGATGTAAATCACATAGTATCTGGTTCGGGGGACAGGACAGTCAGGGTGTGGGATATGGAGAATGGCGAGGAAGTGGGTGACCCTTTTCGAGGGCACACTGGCGAAGTTTCATCTGTTGCAATATCGCACGATGGGAAAAACATTGTATCTGGTTCAAGTGACACAACTGTCCGGGTGTGGAACGTAGCAACCGGCAAGGCATCGGGTACCCTCCAAGGGCACACTAAATGTGTTCGGTCAGTCGCAATCTCGCTGGATGCAAAGCGCATAGTATCTGGTTCATATGACGAGACGATCAGGGTATGGGACATGGAGACTGGTGAGGCAGTAGGTGACCCTCTTCAAGGGCACACGGGCTATGTTTATTCGGTTGCAATCTCGCACGACGGGAAACACATTATATCTGGTTCAGATGACACAACCATCCGGGTGTGGGATATTGGGACTGGTGCAGTATTAGGATCCCCTCTTCAAGGCCACACTGCCCCGATTCAATCTGTTGCAGTCTCGTTGGATGGAAGTCGCATAGTCTCCGGTTCATCGGACAAGACGATTCGGGTATGGGATGCCGACGTCATTACGGGCAAGGCATCAGTCGCTATCCCTCAAAGCCACACTGCCCCCATCAACTCAGTTGCAATCTCGCCCGATGGACATTGCATTGTGTCCGGTTCAGATGACAAGACAGTTCGTGTGTGGGATATAGAGACTGGCAAGGCCTTAATTGGCCCTCTCGAAGGGCACACTGAATCTGTTCGGTCAGTAGCAATCTCGCCTGATGGGAAGTGCATTGCATCTGGTTCAGCTGATCGGAGCATTCGGGTGTGGGACATTGGGACTGGCGAGGTTTTGGGTGCGCCTCTCCTAGGCCATAGTGGTACAGTCTGCTCTGCTGTATTCTCGCCAGATGGAACTCGTATTGTGTCTAGTTCATCCGACTTCCCCATCCGTGTGTGGAATATGCACACTCGCAAAGTACTTGGTGCTCCTCTCAAAGGTCACACTGACTGGGTTATGTCTGTCGCAATCTCGCTGGATGGACATCGCATAGTATCCGGTTCATTGGACGAGACGATCAGGGTATGGGACATGGAGACTAGCGAGGCCGTGGGTGACACTCTCAAAGGGCATTCTGGCTGGGTTCAATCTGTTGCAATGTCGCCAGATGCAAAATACGTTGTGTCTGGTTCATTTGACAAAACTGTTCGTGTATGGGATATTGAAACTGGCCAGGTATTGGGTGCCCCTCTTGAAGGGCACACCAGCGATGTTCTCTCTGTCGCGATCTCGCGAAATGGGCGCCACATTGTATCCGGTTCAGGTGACAAGACGATCCGGATGTGGGATATGAAGACTGGGAAGGCACTGGGGGCCCCTTTCCAAGGTCACACTGAAACTTGTCATCTGTCGCAATCTCACCCGACAGCAAGCGCATCGTTATCTGGTTCATCCGACAAGACCATCCGCGTGTGGGACATAGAATTTCTCAACCAGCCCCACCCTACCAAAGTGCCTGCAATATGTTTTTCATCTAACCCAACCTACGCTCTTCATTCCGCCTCTTCCTTTCTCCAGGACTCCTCTACCCCCGCCTCTGTTGTTGTGAACGAGGATGGATGGGTTGTAGGTCCTGACGGACGGCTTCTTCTCTGGATCCCACGCAATTTCCACCCCGTGATGTATGTCCCAGGCAATACGCTGGTGATACATGATAATGCCTTGCAGCTTGATTTGAGTCGTCTCGCCCATGACACGTCTTGGCACACCTGTCGGGGACAGGAGGCTGCCTCGTCTTCCGAGTCGTTATGATACACATGATTCGTACCATACGCGTTTGTCTTGGCCAGGGTTTCTTTGTCACGTGTAGGTCAATATATAATGTTTCTATGATACTCCAATCCGATTGTTACTAAATACACAGTCGTACATTATGTTGTTTCCACTACCGCTGCCAGCTTCATACATATATTCTGTCTCCATTGGGTGTGAACATGTGAACCCGTGAGCTAGTGCGGAGTTGTGGATTGTCAACAACAGTGCAAATAAGTCTTTAAATTTGAACAACCACCATGATGTACAACACAGTCCACATTTGCACAATATTTGGTCCTGCTGCAACTCTTTTATTGGACCGACAACCAGCTGGCCGGTCTTCGTTTTTCAAATGCAAATCATTTAGTTGTACCCGCCTGATGCTATTCTGGCGCCTAACAGTCTTGATTCGATTTCTCTGCTGTCCGCTTCGTTTATTCCGTCGTCGCACTCGCTTCTAAGATGCATCCGCTGGGAAACCATAACAGAGCCTGCACTCCCAGACTGTGACCCTCCTCAATACCTTTGATTATATCTCCCGTCGTGTCAAGTTCCACACGCAATCGTCTTTCTGTCCGGTGAAACTTCGTGAAAGTGCCCGTGCGCATATGTCCCTTACCTTTCCACAGTTCTCCAGAAAAAAGTTCCGTATCGCAGTTCTACTTGCGCATCGTGCTGTCGTCTGCACTGGGCACGATGAGGATGTTGTCATGCAAGACGACGAAAATGACTGTGAATAGTATTGTTACAGCAGACAGTGGTGCGTACCTAATTTCATGTCCTGCGGCGTATAAGTACTCTTGCCATCCGGGTAAGATCTGTAGATCTAAGGTAACGTGAGTCAACCGTCCGCGATCATGACAACTGTTCCACGACTGACTATTTATCATTGATGAATCGAAGCCATTAAGCGTTGACGATAAGAGCGGTAGTGAGTTGCGTCACATAGGCTAACGTTAACTTTCAGTCGATCTTCAAAGCTTCATGATTATTTTAATCTGACCTTGGTCACTACTCAACGTTGCAACGATTATTTCGATGATGGGCCTTGATTGAACGTTTGAACCTTAATATATTCTCTCTTAACTTCTGAGGCCGTGGGCCGCCACTGAAAACGTCATATGCTGTGAAGAAACAAAAGATTTTGTTATGCACTCCTTTTACTGTATTCTTGACCGGCACATATTTGATCTTCTACACCGCATACATTATCTCTAGCAACACCCACCCATCCGATCTCTCGCACTCTCAGTGTTCAGACAAGACCCTCGACCGTATTGGTCTCTAACACGTCTAACGGCTACTCGCAGTTCTTCACAACATTTTGAAGAACTCGTTTACTCTAACCAACCCTGATTCAACGCCGTGTCACAGTGCCTGACAGAAACCTTGATTACACCAATAAATATGTACAATATATAGATAGTACGAGTACCACGACAAAATCTTCGAATAAAAACAACTTCCCTCCCTCCCTGAGAGAACCCGGCACGCGGCAAACACAGCAAGCATTTTCTATGCTACACACTGATGCTGGTTGACACATTCAAGCGCTCTTCAAAGGCAATCCAAGTCATGCAGGGACCTCCTTCGGAGTTGGCCACAAGCTTCGCATGATATTCTCGAACGCCAAGAATCAGGCGTGGTCCCAGCACACATCACCGTGACTATGAAAGTTTGAGCTAAACCAAGATAAATCTGATGTTCAGCGATAATTGTGTTCTGCAATAATGATTAACGATTGTGGCATGCAGAGGTCAGAGTCACAATGTCATACCGCTATGGCCGTTTGAGACACATAAGGGAGGATGAAGCCAGACACAGCAACAAAACTGAAGGTGCAGAATTTCAGCGGAAAAGGAGAGTCGCATTCGCATCATAGTTAGCTTACCTCGCGAAGTAAATTACATGAGTTTTTGTTAACACTGCGAAACAATCTCCGGCATTAAGCCATCCTGTCAATGGTCGCTGCAGCTCACGGAGGTGTTTGAAAGCGATCCGGACTGCAAGACATAGTGCGAGGGCCTCCCATACAGCGGGGAGAATCCAGGTCATCCAAGCCAGAAGGAGATCATCCGAGCCTTCTTGAAAGTCAGAGGCGCACTGAGTGATGCCAAAGAGAATGAACACTTCTATCAGATATTTGCAAAATGAGCTGCACGCATTCAAGTCCGTCATCCACTAAAATTAAAACTTACCCGACGAAACACGTCTCGTAACCATTGCAGCGGTCACTCCGTCAGCAATGTTGACTACCAAGAAAATGACACTGAGAGATATCAGCACTTTCTGGATTGTTGATGCAGGGCATATAGCCGAGCGATCATGATGACTTGCGCCATCTGTCAGTCCAGTCAAGGTGATACAGCTGCGTAGCTCACGGCCTAATATTGCAGTCACGGCGACATTGATCCAACTTAGTGCGTCGAATATCACATGGCCTGAAAAATCAAGTTGTGTTGGTTAACAGCCTCGGATGATCGGAGACTTTAAACAGACTCACAGCTACGGAAATCATTCTACTGAACCAAGGAGCTTGACAACTCACTCGCCCCTGCAAGGAAGTGCAATTAATTGGATGTGAATGGCAGGCAGCGGTGCAAAGTACTCACTGAATCTGTTGCCGAAGTTCTGGGAAGAGATACTGCATGCCCTCGATCAGAAGAAACATGCAGTACGCAAGTAAACATACAATATATATTAATGCTATGTACCAGATGTGAAACTCTGCTCACCCAAACCAGTTCGACCTATAGATACATGATCAGCAAGATATTTACTCCAGAGATAATACCAATGTACCTCCCGCCCGAACGTCAATACTCAACACGGTCACAGTCTGTTGGCATAAAAGCAGAAAAGTCAGAAACGAACAGGAGGGGGGTCCAAATAGAGCGAACGGATAACTCACCTGTCCCACCTGACTGCTAACAACCCCTCAAAGCACACATTTCTATACTTAATTCTCCTGCTTCTCAGCACCGCAGCAATCGGGCTATAATGTCACAAGCATAGTCAGCGCATTGTGGCTTTGATGAAAACCAATGTAAAACGGACAGCACCAAATCAATCATGCACATGGTGAGCATATATGCGCAATCTGATCGATGTTTTGCATGCGCCTGTGTAGCTGCATGACCGCTCGTCTTAGTGAAAGCTAGTACAAATGAAGAAAAAGGAAGAGCAGAGGTAGTGGGAGCAGTGTAAACGCAAACAAGTTCTTGGAATTTTCAAGATAAATGTAACTTAATAAGGCAATTGGCGATTTGTGACTTCTCTTGACCCGAGCGATGGACAAGCAGACTCGCAATTGGGGTGGAATTTCAGGTGTGGCTATTCTCACTGGCAGTAGTACTACGACTATGTACTTTGTCATAATCATGAATCATCCACTGTTCCCGACCTGCACTGTGCACACACACAAACTTGATCCACAGCCTGTCAGGTTCGACGCGCACACTGCAGAGAGACTCAGATGCGGTCGAAATTAGTGCTTGGCGCTTAGCGCTCACAACACTGTCTCGAGGCTTCCTCGAGGCCTCCTTGAGGTGTGCAATAATGGTTTTATATAAATCACCAACCCAATACCCTGACTTTACTTCGCTTCAACTGCCATTCACAATGAGCAAAGGAAATAGTTCATCGAGGAATACGACTCAAGCAACCAATACATCTAGCGAAGCAGCAGCAGCTAGTGGAAACTTGGTACGTGGCTCATGAAAATCACTTAGTTCACTCCAAATACTGACTCCAACGCATCCTTCGTCCAGCATCGGCCCCGTGGCAAAATCGGTCGGTTTATGAAGAAGCTCAAGGAGTTGCAGGGAACAGACTCAGAAAGAACGTCGTCTCAGAGACGAACACTACGATCGAACAGTATAGTAATGTGTTGGATATGCTCGTGCAAAACTTCCGGGACCAAGTCGCTCACGACGTAGCCATATACGTCCACTGTACGGGTAAGCCTTCGGACGTGCTTGCGATTTGACATATATTCATGCTTTTTCAGGAGAAATACTGGATCTCAGTGGCATGAATTACGCAGCTGGCGCAAACCTAGATACCAGGAAAGAATGCCTCCAAGGGACACGCACAGAAATCCTTTCCCAGATCACGGATTGGGTCAACAGCACTGGTAACGACGTTCAACCCGTGCTGTGGCTATCTGGCCCTGCAGGCAAGGGCAAATCGGCCATCGCCCACACCATTGCTAAGTGGTTCAAGGACGTGGGAGGACTTGGTTCGTGCTACTGCTTTGACCGCCAGCAAGAAGCAGCTCGTCGCCACGAAAAGATCTTTTCCACGATCGCGCGCGACCTGGCTGACCGTGACCCGGAGATGAGGCGGGCGTTAGCAGATGCAGTTCAGAACGCGAATGATCTTAAGAATACGCCGGATATCACCCAGCAGTGGCAGAAGCTTCTCATCGACCCACTAGGACAGTCATCCTGGTCAACCGATAAACCCATCGTGATTGTGATCGATGCACTGGACGAAAGCGGCGGAGCAGAGACGCGGAGAGACCTCCTCCGTATTCTAGCTGGCAAACATCAAAAACCCGGCGTTCCCAAAATAACAGACCTCCCGCACAACTTCCGTTTCATCGTCACCTCTCGGCCGCTTGGTAACATCAATCACGAGTTTCATGGTGTTCAGCATATTCGACAAATGTCGATGGATGATATTCCACCAGAGTTCGCAGTGCGCGACATCTGTGCTCACGTATCTAAGGAGTTGGAGGAGCTGAATTTCCAGGACAAAGAGTTCGCAGTCCTCGCTGAGAAAGCCGATGAACTTTTCGAGTGGGCGCGTCTTGCCTGCGGATACATCAAAGAGCCCCATCTTGGGATATCTCCGAATGATTTCTATGAGTCTGTGGTATCACGCGATCCCACCGAGAGAAGCACGCTGTTGCACGACATGTATCGGCTCGTTTTAACAGATATCATGAAGAGGGATCCATCTATCGACGTCCATCTGTCACAGAAACTGCGTTCGATTGCGCTAAAGAGATTTCACTCAGTGATGAGGCAAATACTAGGGACAGCTGAACCCCTTCCTTTAGGTTCCTTGAACGCCATGAGGCGCCATTTCCCAACGCGAGAGGACAATTTCAACGTAGAGCTTGTGGTCAAAAGCATGGGCTCCCTCCTGAGCGGCACCACCAATCCAGATTCCCCAATCCGACACCTCCACGCATCCTTCCGCGATTTCTTGACGGACGAACAGTCCAGCGGAGAGTTTTTCATCGACCTGTCAAAGGCGCAACACGGCCTTGCATTCGCGTCGCTTAGAACTATGGAACACAGCCTGCGCTTCAATATCTGCGATTTAAAGTCATCGTATCTGCCTAACAGCGAAGATCCCGCACTACAAGAACGAGTCAAAAACTGCATCCCCCCACATTTATCATATTCCTCTAGATTTTGGACGTCGCACGTACGAACCACAGCGTTCAACAAGGAGCTCGGGAAAGAAGTGAAATCGTTCTTCGACCACGAGCGGGTGTTTTTCTGGCTCGAGTCACTCACCCTGATCGATGCTCTCAGCGGTGCCGTTCATCTCCCAGTGGCTAAAGGTGAGTACACTGCTATGGGGCGCCAGACAAAGAATTCACGCGCCAGCTCAGGGTGAATCCGAATTCAAAGATGTCTCGTCAACTGCAATGGATGTACAGAGGTTCAATCAAATCTTTGGCGGCATCATTTTACACAGTACACCACATCTGTGTGTTTCAGCACTTCCATTCTTGCCTGTCAACTCCACGCTATCGAGAAAGCTTTCTGCACAATTTCCGAATATTCTTCGTGTAGCATCTGGACGTGATATGAACTGGCCGGCTGTTCAGAACGTGCTCAGGGGGCACACTGATTCAGTTTACTCGGTCTCGTTCTCGCCGGACGCCACTCGCATCATCAGTTTAAGTTATGACACCGTTCGGCTGTGGGATGCCGCAACGGGTCAGCTAGTCGGTGAGCCCTTGCGGGGGCACACTTCCTATGTCTCCTCGGTCTCGTTCTCGCCGGACAGCACTGGCATCGTCAGTGGTTCAAGCGATTGCACTGTTCGGCTGTGGGATGCTGCAACGGGTCAGCCAGTCGGTGAGCCCTTGTGGGGGCACACTAATCGCGTCAACTCGGTCTGGTTCTCGCCGGACGGCACTCGCATCGTCAGTGGTTCTTCAGATCACACCGTTCAGCTGTGGGATGCTGCAACGGGTCAGCCAGTCAGTGAGCCCTTGCGGGGGCACACCGAATCAGTTTACTCGGTCTCGTTCTCGCCGGACGGCACTCGCATCGTCAGTGGTTCTTGGGATCACAGTGTTCGGCTGTGGGATGCTGCGACGGGTCAGCCAGTCGGTGAGCCCTTGCGGGGGCACACTAGTCGCATCAACTCGGTCTGGTTCTCGCCGGACGGCACTCGCATCGTCAGTGGTTCTTCGGATCACACCGTTCGGTTGTGGGATGCTGCAAGGAGTCGGCCGGTTAGTGAGCCCTTTCTGCTATAGGATACAGTGATGAGGCAGCCATCGTAGCAACAGTGCGCGGAGTCAGAACATCCATCATTCTTAGATGAACGTCGCACGATCGAGCCCATCCCTACCGTTCCACTGAATTCATGGAAAAATCACTTCATTTGCTTCTCGCCCAACTCCACCCATGCACTGCGCAACACTTCTGAGTTAACGGAGGGAGCATCCCATGCCGACCGCAGTTCGACCCACCTTTTACTGGATAATACAAGGGGATGGACGGTAGGCCCCAAACATCGGCTGCTATTCTGGGTACCACTCGCTTCTCGACATCCATTTTATAGCCCTCAGACTGCATTAGTGATACCTAGAGGAGGTCTTGAGCTTGATTTGAGCCGCATGGCATATGGACAACATTGGCAAAAGTGCCGAGAGGGGTGAGTTTCTCAATAGCCCTTTCCTCTCTGGGACTTACTAAAATGAACACTTGCAGACCTTAGTACCGACGATAACCACAGCGATGGATCCATTTTGGAGATTTCAGATACAATTTTAGATGTGACCGTGTACAGTGCATCGTACTTCGTATTCTATTCCATACCCAGCATCTCACTTGTTGGGTACGTTGCAGAGAGCAGGAGAAAGTCTTACACTTATTTCAAGCTACGGGCATATAGAGCAGCCGTTTAAACGATAGGCTGCAAGATATAGCACGAGCTCCTGTTTCAATTGATCAAAGGAAATATATAGGAAACGTACAAACCCATATCTAGTCAATCTGCGTTAGGTCAGTTTCCAGTGATAATCTATGAGCAGTCTGCAAGCGCCTGTAATTCCTCTTGGCAAAGGAGAGGGAATAACCATCATGATCCCCAAGGTGTACACCATCGATAAAATGGCCTAGAAACTTGATAAGAATAATCCACCGCTTTTCTCAGTCTGATCGCCCCAATCAGCCAAGTCCGAACATTACACACAACTCTGCAGCATTTGAGCGCTTAATACATACATACATACATACAATAATCATAAACTGCGATCGTGAATTTATCTGGCAAACGCAACAGCAGATTCATCAGACGGAGGTCCGAAATGCGATGGCGAAGCAGAACTGCAGCTCTGCACTGTTCCGGCACCGTCCTCAAGTCTGGGGTACGTAGCCAAATTCATGGCAGCTTCGCCGGTCCGCTCCAACATACCCCGTTGGACTTTAACCCCGTCGAATAAAGCGGCGGTTTCTTCAAGAGTGCGAGCTGAAGAATAAGAAAAATAGGTCACGATAGCTCGACGAGGCGAAGAGATAAACGATCACCTCTCGTCTCGATGATATACACCATCACGAACAGGAGTTCCAAGATAAGCCATCCGCAGTAAAAGAGGTACTGTACGAAAAAAAGGTCGATAGATCACATGAACGAGATTTGACGGCGTACATATTCCATCCTATGGTGTTCAGTGCCACAGGATTGAC